>NC_091378.1:6157599-6187599 GCF_038502225.1 Cherax quadricarinatus
AAATATATTTGTTTCGTTAAGTTCAGAATGATTTTGGCGAAATTATTGCATACACAAATTTTCACTTGTCCTATATAGCAAGATGAACGTTGTCATTTAAGCCAAGATCGCAAGTTCTGCCTATTCGGCACGACATACATTATATATATATATATATATATATATATATATATATATATATATATATATATATATATATATATATATATATATATATATATATATATATATATATATTATATATATAAGGTTATTAACAAGAGGTCGGGTTGCACATGTTAATATGGGTAATTTCTGGACTCATAAAATAGCTTCTTTAACCAAAGGTTAGATTTTATGGTTTAAGTTTATTTTATGACCTGGAAAGTTGTTTGTTGGTTGCTCTCCTACATCCTTCTTGCTGACTGCCTTACTTCCTTCCTTCCTTGCCTTTCTGACTGCCTTCCTTCCTTCCTTGCCTTTCTGACTGCCTTCCTTCCTTCCTTCCTTGCCTTTCTGACTGCCTTCCTTCCTTCCTTGCCTTTCTGACTGCCTTCCTTCCTTCCTTCCTTGCCTTTCTGACTGCCTTCCTTCCTTCCTTCCTTGCCTTTCTGACTGCCTTCCTTCCTTCCTTCCTTGCCTTTCTGACTGCCTTCCTTCCTTCCTTCCTTCCTTGCCTTTCTCACTGCCTTCCTTCCTTCCTTGCCTTTCTGACTGCCTTCCTTCCTTCCTTCCTTGCCTTTCTCACTGCCTTCCTTCCTTCCTTGCCTTTCTCACTGTCTTCCTTCTTTCCTTGCCTTTCTCACTGTCTTCCTTCTTTCCTTCCTTGCCTTTCTCACTGCCTTCCTTCCTTCCTTGCCTTTCTCACTGTCTTCCTTCTTTCCTTCCTTGCCTTTCTCACTGCCTTCCTTCCTTCCTTGCCTTTCTCACTGCCTTCCTTCCTTCCTTGCCTTTCTCACTGCCTTCCTTCCTTCCTTGCCTTTCTGACTGCCTTCCTTCCTTCCTTCCTTGCCTTTCTCACTGCCTTCCTTCCTTCCTTCCTTGCCTTTCTCACTGCCTTCCTTCCTTCCTTCCTTGCCTTTCTGACTGCCTTCCTTCCTTCCTTGCCTTTCTGACTGCCTTCCTTCCTTCCTTCCTTGCCTTTCTCACTGCCTTCCTTCCTTCCTTGCCTTTCTCACTGTCTTCCTTCTTTCTTTCCTTGCCTTTCTCACTGCCTTCCTTCCTTCCTTGCCTTTCTCACTGCCTTCCTTCCTTCCTTGCCTTTCTCACTGCCTTCCTTCTTTCCTTCCTTGCCTTTCTCACTGCCTTCCTTCTTTCCTTCCTTGCCTTTCTCACTGTCTTCCTTCTTTCCTTCCTTGCCTTTCTCACTGCCTTCCTTCCTTCCTTGCCTTTCTCATTGCCTTCCTTCCTTCCTTGCCTTTCTCACTGTCTTCCTTCTTTCCTTCCTTGCCTTTCTCACTGCCTTCCTTCCTTTCTGACTGCCTTCCTTCCTTCCTTGCCTTTCTCACTGCCTTCCTTCCTTGCCTTTCTCACTGCCTTCCTTCCTTGCCTTTCTCATTGCCTTCCTTGCATTTCTCACTGCCTTCCTTCCTTGCCTTTCTCACTGCCTTCCTTCCTTCCTTGCCTTTCTCACTGCCTTCCTTCCTTCCTTGCCTTTCTCACTGCCTTCCTTCCTTCCTTGCCTTTCTCACTGCCTTCCTTCCTTCCTTGCCTTTCTCACTGCCTTCCTTCCTTTCTTGCCTTTCTCACTGCCTTCCTTGCCTTTCTCACTGCCTTCCTTCCTTGCCTTTCTCACTGCCTTCCTTCCTTTCTGACTGCCTTCTTTCCTTCCTTGCCTTTCTCACTGCCTTCCTTCCTTCCTTGCCTTTCTCACTGCCTTCCTTCCTTTCTTGCCTTTCTCACTGCCTTCGTTCCTTCCTTCCTTGCCTTTCTCACTGCCTTCCTTTCTTGCCTTTCTCACTGACTTCTTTCCTTCCTTGCCTTTCTCACTGCCTTCCTTTCTTGCCTTTCTCACTGCCTTCCTTCCTTCCTTCCTTGCCTTTCTCACTGCCTTCCTTTCTTGCCTTTCTCACTGACTTCCTTCCTTCCTTCCTTGCCTTTCTCACTGCCTTCCTTCTTTCCTTCCTTGCCTTTCTCACTGCCTTCCTTCCTTGCCTTTCTCACTGCCTTCCTTGCATTTCTCACTGTCTTCCTTCCTTCCTTGCCTTTCTCACTGCCTTCCTTCCTTTCTTGCCTTTCTCACTGCCTTCCTTCCTTCCTTGTCTTTCTCACTGCCTTCCTTCCTTCCTTGCCTTTCTCACTGCCTTCCTTTCTTGCCTTTCTCACTGCCTTCCTTTCTTGCCTTTCTCACTGCCTTCCTTCCTTCCTTGCCTTTCTCACTGCCTTCCTTCCTTCCTTGCCTTTCTCACTGCCTTCCTTCCTTCCTTGCCTTTCTCACTGCCTTCCTTTCTTGCCTTTCTCACTGCCTTCCTTCCTTCCTTGCCTTTCTCACTGCCTTCCTTCCTTCCTTGCCTTTCTCACTGCCTTCCTTCCTTCCTTGCCTTTCTCACTGCCTTCCTTTCTTGCCTTTCTCACTGCCTTCCTTCCTTCCTTGCCTTTCTCACTGCCTTCCTTCCTTCCTTGCCTTTCTCACTGCCTTCCTTCCTTCCTTGCCTTTCTCACTGCCTTCCTTCCTTCCTTGCCTTTCTCACTGCCTTCCTTCCTTCCTTGCCTTTCTCACTGCCTTCCTTCCTTCCTTGCCTTTCTCACTGCCTTCCTTCCTTGCCTTTCTCACTGCCTTCCTTCCTTCCTTGCCTTTCTCACTGCCTTCCTTCCTTCCTTGCCTTTCTCACTGCCTTCCTTTCTTGCCTTTCTCACTGCCTTCCTTCCTTCCTTCCTTGCATTTCTCACTGCCTTCCTTTCCTTTTTCTAGCTGCTTTTCCTTTCCTTTTTTCTCACTGCCTTTCTTCTAACCGCATCCTTGTTAGCTCCCTCTCTCCTTTCTCCCATTTCTCTCTCTCTCTATTTTTAAATAGTTTTCTCTAATATTAAGGCAAAATTAAATTCTGAATTTAATATTCTGGAAGAAATATAAATATTTTGTGTTTACACACACACACACGCACACACACGCACACACACACACACACACACACACACACACTCAAGGAGAAAGATCTTGGGGTGACCATAACACCGAGCATGTCTCCGGAAGCACACCCCTCCAGGAAGGTTCCTTGATGTTGGTGAGGGGCTCTTGATTTAGGGAATTGGATCTGTGCTCCAGTTCCCCGAATTAAGCCTGAATGCCTTCCACATCCCCCCCCCAGGCGCTGTATAATCCTCCGGGTTTAGCGCTTCCCCCTTGATTATAATAATAATAATAATAATCCGGAAGCACACATCAACCAGATAACTGCTGCAGCATACGGGCGCCTGGCAAACCTGAGAATAGCGTTCCGATACCTTAGTAAGGAATCATTCAAGATATTGTACACTGTGTACGTTAGGTCCATATTGGAGTACGCAGCACCTGTTTGGAACCCACACCTGGTCAAGCACGTCAAGAAATTAGAGAAAAGTGCAAAGGTTTACAGCAAGGCTAGTCCCAGAGCTAAGGGGAATGTCCTACGAAGGTTGAGGGAAATCGGCCTGACGACACTGGAGGACAGGAGGGTCAGGGGAGACATGATAACGACATACAAAATACTGCGTGGAATAGACAAGGTGAACAGAGACAGGACGTTCCAGAGATGGGGCACAGAAACGAAAGGTCACAATTGGAAGTTGAAGACCCAGATGAGCCACAGGGATGTTAGGAAGTATTTATTCAGTCATAGAGTTGTCAGGAAGTGGAATAGCCTGGCAAGTGATGTAGTGGAGGCAGGACCCATACATAGTTTTAAGACTAGGTATGATAAAGCTCATGGAACAGGGAGAGAGAGGACCTATTAGCGATCAGTGAAGAGGCGAGGCCATGAGCTGACTCTCGACCCCTGCAACCACAATTAGGTGAGTACACACTGCCATAGTCGCACCTTCCTTGTTGCCCTGTTTTCTGCCCTCTTCACTTACTCTTGCCCACGACCCCGTGGCCACGACCCCGCGCCCACGACCCCGCGCCCACGACCCCGCGCCCACGACCCCGCGCCCACGACACCGTGCTCTCTGCCCACACTATTTCCCTGGTAGTGATCTTAATTCAATTCGTTCAATATTGACTTCACGGAGCCACTCATGTGGGCTACCCTCTACCTGTGAGATAGCTCTCTCTCTCTCTCTCTCTTTCTCTCACAGATAACTGAGATCTCTTGCAAATTGGGCCGTGATATGGTTAATTAGCACGTTAGGTTTCAAGTCTATCTACTACACGAGGGTCATTAAGACTGCATGTCACCTCTTCACCAGTGAAGAATATTTTATTAATTGCATACATGCTGAGGTATACACGGTCAAGTTCATATACACTGTTTACATACACAGCCTGGTTGATCAGGCCCTGATCCACCATGAGGCCTGATCACAGACCGGGCCGCGGGGGGCGTTGACCCCCGGAACTCTCTCCAGGTATACACTGTTGCTCAGAATTCATATACATCAGAAGACACTCAAGAATATATAAACATTGAGAAGCCTCTCCAATAATTTATACAGTCAACTCTCTTTAAAAAACCTACTCTATATAGTGTCAGTCGTTTTGCAAAAACGACTGAAAAAACTTATCCAAACTGAGAACCATCTGACCGAACCTTCAAAGTTCATGGTATTAAATTCTGAATGAAGTTTTAACAAGTTTATATATATATATATATATATATATATATATATATATATATATATATATATATATATATATATATATATATATATAATTTATATATATTTATATATATATATGTATATATATATGTGTATATATATAATGTATATGTGCATATATAATATATATAATATATAGTGTATATATATATGTATACATAATGTATATATATATATAATGTATATATAATATATATAATGTATATATATATTATATAATGTATATATATATTATATAATGTATATATATATTATATAATGTATATATATATATATATATATATATATAATATATATATATAATCGTGCCGAATAGGTAAAACTTGCTATTTAAGCTTAAATAGTAATTCTCTTCTTGCCGAATAAGATATAGTAATGCCGTGACGGTCAGGCTGATTATATAGGATTTATTTCAGCAATAAATTTGCACTAGACAGATGTATTCTTTTATAAAAGTGCTGGATGTTTATTCAGGCTGAAGTCAATATATATTTATTCTCTAATGAAGAATTATTATTAAAATAAAACACGGTAAGTGTTTGGGGCCCAAGACTGTTCAACAGCCTCCCACCAGCCATAAGAGGAATTACCAATAGTTCCCTGGCTGCCTTCAAGAGGGAGCTGGATAGATACCTCAAGTCAGTACCTGATCAGCCGGGCTGTGGTTCCTACGTTGGACTACGTGCGGCCAGTAATAACAGCCTGGTTGATCAGACCCTGATCCACCGGGATACCTGGTCAAGGACTGGACCGCGGGGACGTGGACCCCCTCAGGGCACCCTCCAGGTAGGACGCCAGACAGTGAGAGAGTTGTCTCAAATTTTCTCATTTGTGAGAGATGGGAAAAGTGCTAAACCCTTCATCCTGGGTGTCCGTGGTTCAATTCCCGGCACGGGTGGGAACGTTGGTCATGTTCCATTACACCTGTTGTCCCTGTTGACTTAGCAGTTAGTAGGCATCTGGGTGTTAATAAACTGTTGTGGGTGGCATCCTGGGGGACAAGACTGAAGGTTCACAATGGAAATAAGAAAAACAATCCTCGATGATGCACTGACTTTCTTGGGTTATCCTGGCTAACCCTCCCTATCCCGAGTTATCCTGGATGGCTAACCCTCCCTATCCCGAGTTATCCTGGATGGCTAACCCTCCCTACCCCGAGTTATCCTGCATGGCTAACCCTCCCTATCCCGAGTTATCCTGGATAGCTAACCCTCCCTACCCCGAGTTATCCTGCATGGCTAACCCTCCCTATCCCGAGTTATCCTGCATGGCTAACCCTCCCTATCCAGAGTTATCCTGCATGACTAACCCTCCCTACCCCGAGTTACCCTGCATGGCTAACCCTCCCTACCCCGAGTTATCCTGGATGGCTAACCCTTCCTACCCAGGGTTAAAAATCACAACTGATCTTATCCTAATCTTATCTTAAAGGAGGGGGATCTCCCCCTATTGTATATTGTTCCTACGAGACAATATACAATAGGTCACCCGAGTTATCCTGCATGGCTAACCCTCCCTACCCCGAGTTATCCTGGATAGCTAACCCTCCCTACCCTGAGTTATCCTGCATGGCTAACCCTCCCTATCCTGAGTTATCCTGCATGGCTAACCCTCCCTACCCGAGTTATCCTGCATGACTAACCCTCCCTACCCGAGTTATCCTGCATGGCTAACCCTTCCTACCCAGGGTTAAAAATCACAACTGATCTTATCCTAATTTTATCTTAAAGGAGGGGGATCTCCCCCTATTGTATATTGTTCCTACGAGACAATATACAATAGGTCACCATGGATGGAATATAGACTACAGATTCACCATGGTGTAGACTCACTCACTCACTCTCTCTCTCTCTCTCTCTATGTGTGAGAAGAAAGATAAGGGTTTTCTTTGAGAACAGGTCGGAGTCTGTGGAATACTTCCCTAATCACCCCATCATATGCCTTTTCTAAATCCATAAATACATCACGAACCCCTTACCTTCATCTAAGTACTGTCAACTTAGGTTTATCAGTGGCTCACGAAATCGTAATGACACGATTGCAAACAAACCATACCACGGACGGGGATAGAACCCGCGATCAGAGAGTCCAGTGGCTAACGCGACGGTCTGGAGTTTTGAGACTCTCTGATCGCGGGTTCTATCCCCGCCCGTGGTATGGTGTGTATCAGTGGTCTACACATTGTCTACCATCCCTTCCCGTCAAGGGAGGGTCCTTGATGCTGGTGAGGGGCTCTTGATCCAGGACTCTGGATCTATACCCTAATTCCCCGAATTAAACCTGAATGCCTTCCATTCCCCTCACCACAGGCACAGTATAATCCCTACGGATTCATCGCTCCCCCATAATAATAATAATAATAATAATAATAATAATAATAATCTACCCTTCGTAGAGCCTCCTCGTTCCTCTCACAAGTTCTGCTATCCGTCTTACCCTTAATTCTTTCAA
This sequence comes from Cherax quadricarinatus, assembly GCF_038502225.1. Taxonomy (NCBI): domain Eukaryota; kingdom Metazoa; phylum Arthropoda; class Malacostraca; order Decapoda; family Parastacidae; genus Cherax; species Cherax quadricarinatus. The sequence continues at coordinate 6,164,827 of NC_091378.1, forward strand.
TAACAACACTGCCATACACTTTACCTGCTATACACAAGCAGCTTATTCCTCTGCATTTCCTAAACTTTGTGTTACTCTCCTTTTCACTTACATAAAACAACCCACTCACGAGTTCTGTCAAACCCGAGGTTCCTCCCCACCATCTTTATATTCAACAAATACTACAGAGCTCGCTACAAAACTACATCCCAACCTCCTTGTAACATTTTGCTGTACATAGGGCGACTCACGACTCGACAAAGCTTTAAACAGAGCGAAACAAGATTCGACGAAGCTTTAAACAGAGCGAAACACGACTCGACAAAGCTCAAAACAGAGCGAAACGTTGCAAATTAAGCTTTCCTCGCACCTGCATGTTCTCTAACATAATCTACCTCGGTGGGCGGCTCGCTGGGTCAGCGATTAACGACAAGACTCGTTATTGGCAACCACTATGATAAGTATCCCAGGGAGCGTTCAATACTCTCAGAGTCCGGGTTGTAAGCGACGGTCCGGGAGGGGGAAGATGAGGACAAAAGCTGATTCTGAAACCGGCATAAACTCTGATAAACATTAGGGCACGAGGGGAACCCTGAACCGGGTATAAAATCGGGTTGGGGTGAGTTGTGGGTTGTGGATAAGGCTGCTGTTGCTGTTGCGTTCTTTTTGACTCGCATTAAGATGCCGTTTGCTGCTAGCTCTGAGGACCTCTGGGGGCAAGAGGCTGCTATGCCAACCCCGGGGGTAAGGGGGGGGCCATAAGGACGACTCTCCCGGGTAAATGAGCGTCGCCCTGGTCGTTACGCCTCCTCGCTCTTGTGATTTAGCATAAAAATGGCGGAGACCCAGCAGGCATCCCGCGGCAGAGGGAGAAAGGAATATAAATGTAAATATAACCCGGCCAACGTAGCGCCGCTACACACGAACTGGCAATACTGCAGCCAGGAAAAAAATATGAGCTATTTTTAGCGATAAAAGAGATTTAAATATGCAAGAATGACTACATGACTTCGTTTTGTCCAGTTTGAGGCGGCGCGCGACAGAATTTGGCATGTGAACAAGTCTGGTTGTCTTATTTTGCTCAGGAAATCACTAAGTATTCTCTAAGAAGTTAGTCAATAGTACGGGAAAAGGCAAAGTAATTTATCCCGTAGTTATACCAAATACAGACACAGTATAAATACGTACAAAAGGAAACAAAAAATACACAAACAATAAAAATATATAAACACACAGCTACGATTACGAAGGAGAAAGGAGATGGATAAGGACAGGATAACAGTGAGGCTAAAACACAGGAGATAAAAGGCTTGGGAGAGAATCCACATTAAATATATACCTTCGTTGAAAACTCTAATATATTGACTTAATAAATTTATCCCCTTAATAAAAATATGATAGACATTTTAAGTAAATATATTTGCTTTCAACAGATGAAAAAAATATATGACAATAAATATCCAGATGTACCCCTGTTGACCTATTAATTTTATTCTTTAATTCCCTGTTCTTCCATTTCCTTCTCTCTTCCTCGTCCTCTTATTATCAGAAGCCTCCATGCACTATCTTCGTTATAAAAGGATATGAAGAGTTATCAGGAAAAATATTTTGGTGTTGAAGGACCCAGGAGGTGGAGCTCGTCTATGGAACTCTAACTCTTCAAATAGATGAGCCAGAAGCTGCATGTTAATCAGAGTATAAACACAAAGTTGTTTATGGCATTTGATAAATTACAATTAGCCCGCATAGTCTTACTAACATGAACCCGGAGCTGGAGTTCACTCGTTGATTTCCCTAACTATTCACTCGGTACATAGGTCCAAAGAGCTTAGACTTTCCCATGCACCTCCGTCAGGAAGTGCATGGTAACGATGGTGGGTGTGTGAGTGAGGGTGGGCAGTGACCACCTTGTGGGACACCACACAGACCAGCTTAACCAAACCATACCCCGGCCGGGATTGAACCCGCGGTCAGAGAGTCGCGAAACTCCAGCCCGTCGCGTTAGCCACTAACGTTAGCCAGCTAACGCGACGGGCTGGAGTTTTGAGACTCTCTGACCGCGGGTTCAATCCCGGCCGGGGTATGGTTTGTTTGCAATCGTGTCATTACGATTTCGTGAGTCAGACCAGCCTCTCTGAGACCGCACAGTTTTATACCTACTACCGACTGATGCTGATTTTAAGAATCACACCATTCTCACTACCAGCGATGAGATCTAGCTCTTGTCCCTTCTTGAACCCATCCTACTGAACCCCACCTATTATATATATATTAGGTATTTACGATATATATATGTCGTGCCGAATAGGTAAAACTTGTGAGTTGGGCTTAAATGGCAACACTCTTCTTGCTGAATAAGGCAAGCGAAAATTTGTGTATGCAATAATTTCGCAAATATCATTCTGAACTTAACGAAAAAAATTATTTCATTATTTTTATTAATTATTGTAAAGTTATCTAAAATATATTTAGTTGGATTAGGATAAATTAAATTGCGCATGTTATAATAAGGTAAGTTTTCTAAGGTTCTTTTGGTACAAAATTATTAATTTTTAAATTAACAGAAATGAAAAAATATATATCTTCAAACGTATAATAGAAAATTATAGAAAGGACAATTTTAAACGAGTTCTTACTAATTCACCAGTTTTACCTATTCTGCACGACATACATATATACACATACACATTAATATATTGTATATATATATATATAACACGAACACTAATATCTTTCATTTTCTATATTTCCTCCATTTGATTCACTTACTCTGCCTTTCTATCTTTCTGGCTTTCTCCACCTGGGTTTCTCCACCTGGCTTTCTCCACCTGTGTTTCTCCACCTGGGTTTCTCCACCTGTGTTTCTCCACCTGTGTTTCTCCACCTGGGTTTCTCCACCTGTGTTTCTCCACCTGGGTTTCTCCACCTGGGTTTCTCCACCTGGGTTTCTCCACCTGGGTTTCTCCACCTGGGTTTCGGAACGGAATTTCCCATCATCGTAAAGTAACCATTTACTGCGCCTTTATCACTGAACTTGCAAGCCTTGGGACCATCACCAAGGCGATTTACACACAGGCAAAGGTGTCTGCTCCCCGTGGGGATGATGGTGTCACCCCGGGGAGGGGAAGAGATGGAAGAGAGAGAGAGAGAGAGAGAGAGAGAGAGAGGAAAGGTTTCTGGTGTGTTGTCAGTCAGCAGAATACCATATAAGAGACTGAAAAATCCTGACTCAAGTTGTTGAAAAAGACACATGTGCAACATCCAGGTGTTGCACATGTGTCTTACCAACTTCTAAATACTATGTATCACCAATTATAATATCTTTATTTCTGCAAGTACATATACAACGTACACAGACTATAGCTGACATCAATGACACAAACATCTTTGTTATGCTGAGCATTTCTCGCAAATTAGGTCAGTTTTGTCCCCAGGATGCGACTCACACCAGTCGACTAACACCCAGGTACCCATTTTACTGATGGGTGAACATAGACAACCGTTGTAAGGAAACACGCCCAATGTTTCTACCCTGGCAGGGAATCGAACTCGGACATTCACCGTGTGGAGCGAGAGCTTTGCCACCAGACCGCGGGCCAACTCTCAGTAGTACCATACCAGTAACCAGTTACCAGTGTCAGTAGTGACTCACTACCAACCGTCTGTGTTAATCACTTGTTATTCACTGTTACAGCTGACCTTAGCATGTTTTGAACGCCGCTCACCCACAGGAACCATCTCGTGAGTCAGTCGTAAGGATAGAGAGCAGAGAGGCAGGTCAGGCTGGGCGCTTCCCCTATATTCCGTTTTAATTATACTCCATTATTGCCTATGTGAGTATCCTTTACCCAATCCACGTTATCGAACCCACCTGGGAGTGATAATGTCAGGGAATCTCGCCTTCAAAGACCACATAAATGCATCTACCTCATCCGCTAGGAAAATGATAGGATGGATAATGAGAACCTTCAAAACTAGGGACGCCAAGCCGATGATGATTCTCTTCAAATCGCTTGTGCTCTCTAGGCTGGAATACTGCTGTACACTAACGGCCCCCTTCAAGGCTGGCGACATTGCTGACCTGGAGAGTGTACAAAGAACTTTCACGGTGAGATAAGGCACCTAAACTACTGGAAACGGTTTAAGGTACTTGATCTGTATTCCCTCGAACGCAGGCGAGAGAGATACATCATAATATACACTTGGAAAATCCTAGAGGGATTAGTACCAAACTTGCACACGAAAATCACTTCCTATGAAAGATTCGGCAGGAGATGCAACATTTCCCCAGCGAAAACCAGGGGCGCCACGAGTACACCGAGAGACAACACAGTAAATTCCAGGGGCCCAAGACTGTTCAACTGCCTCCCAGCATACATAAGGGGGATTACCAATAGACCCCTGACTGTCTTCAAGAAGGCACTGGACAGACACCTAAAGTCAGTACCTGACCAACCGGGCTGTGGTTCGTATGTCAGCTTGCGTGCGGCCAGCAGTAACAGCCTGGTTGACCAGACCCTGATCCACCATGAGGCCTGGTCTCAGACCGGGCCGCGGGGGCGTTGACCCCCGAAACCCTCTCCAGGTAAACTCCAGGGACATACCGTTCAGGCCACGGGCCACCGTCCAGGCCACGGGCCACTGTGTAGTGGTATAATACCGAAAGGTATGGCTATGAAGACAATGTTTTTTTATTATTATTATCACACTGGCCGATTCCCACCAAGGCAGGGTGGCCCGAAAAAGAAAAACTTTCACCATCATTCACTCCATCACTGTCTTGCCAGAAGGGTGCTTTACACTACAGTTTTTAAACTGCAACAATAACACCCCTCCTTCAGAGTGCAGGCACTGTACTTCCCATCTCCAGGACTCAAGTCCGGCCTGCCGGTTTCCCTGAACCCCTTCATAAATGTTACTTTGCTCACACTCCAACAGCACGTCAAGTATTAAAAACCATTCGTCTCCATTCACTATCAAACACGCTCACGCATGCCTGCTGGAAGTCCAAGCCCCTCGCACACAAAACCTCCTTTACCCCCTCCCTCCAACCTTTCCTAGGCCGACCCCTACACCGCCTTCCTTCCACTACAGACTGATACACTCTTGAAGTTATTCTGGTTCGCTCCATTCTCTCCACATGTCCGAACCATCTCAACAACCCTTCCTCAGCCCTCTGGACAACAGTTTTGGTAATCCCGCACCTTCCAAACTGCGAATTCTCTGCATTATATTCACACCACACATTGCCCTCAGACATGACATCTCCACTGCCTCCAGCCTTCTCCTCGCTGCAACATTCATCACCCATGCTTCACACCCATATAAGAGCGTTGGTAAAACTATACTCTCATACATTCCCCTCTTTGCCTCCAAGGACAAAGTTCTCTGTCTCCACAGACTCCTAAGTGCACCACTCACCCTTTTCACCTCATCAATTCTATGATTCACCTCATCTTTCATAGACCCATCCGCTGACACGTCCACTCCCAAATATCTGAATACATTCACCTCCTCCATACTCTCTCCCTCCAATCTGATATCCAGTCTTTCACCACCTAATCTTTTTATCCTCATAACCTTACTCTTTCCTGTATTCACTTTCAATTTTCTTCTTTTGCACACCCTACCAAATTCATCCACCAATCTCTGCAACTTCTCTTCAGAATCTCCCAAGAGCACAGTGTCATCAGCAAAGAGCAACTGTGACAACTCCCACTTTGTGTGTGATTCTTTATCTTTTAACTCCACGCCTCTTGCCAAGACCCTCGCATTTACTTCTCTTACAACCCCATCTATAAATATATTAAACAACCACGGTGACATCACACATCCCTGTCTAAGGCCTACTTTTACTGGGAAATAATTTCCCTCTTTCCTACATACTCTAACTTGAGCCTCACTATCCTCGTAAAAACTCTTCACTGCTTTCAGTAACCTACCTCCTACACCATACACCTGCAACATCTGCCACATTGCCCCCTATCCACCCTGTCATACGCCTTTTCCAAATCCATAAATGCCACAAAGACCTCTTTAGCCTTATCTAAATACTGTTCACTTATATGTTTCACTGTAAACACCTGGTCCACACACCCCCTACCTTTCCTAAAGCCTCCTTGTTCATCTGCTATCCTATTCTCCGTCTTACTCTTAATTCTTTCAATAATAACTCTACCATACACTTTGCCAGGTATACTCAACAGACTTATCCCCCTATAATTTTTGCACTCTCTTTTATCCCCTTTGCCCTTATACAAAGGAACTATGCATGCTCTCTGCCAATCCCTAGGTACCTTACCCTCTTCCATACATTTATTAAATAATTGTACCAACCACTCCAAAACTATATCCCCACCTGCTTTTAACATTTCTATCTTTATCCCATCAATCCCGGCTGCCTTACCCCCTTTCATTTTACCTACTGCCTCACGAACTTCCCCCACACTCACAACTGGCTCTTCCTCACTCCTACAAGATGTTGTTCCTCCTTGCCCTATACACGAAATCACAGCTTCCCTATCTTCATCAACATTTAACAATTCCTCAAAATATTCCCTCCATCTTCCCAATACCTCTAACTCTCCATTTAATAACTCTCCTCTCCTATTTTTAACTGACAAATCCATTTGTTCTCTAGGCTTTCTTAACTTATTAATCTCACTCCAAAACAATATATAGACAAAAATCTTTTATTTAGACTACGTTTCGCTCATGACTGAGCTTTATAATTCCACAATAAAGTTCGGTCCCAAGCGAAATGTAGTCTTAATAAAAGCTTATGTTGCATATTGTGTGTTTATATGCAACGAAACGTTGCAGACCGAGCCTTATTGAAACGTTTCGCTCGATTGCAGCTTTAATTCAAGAAGTGGTCAAGCTCTACACGGAGCGAAACTCTGTCTCAACACTTTTTCCTGCCATTTCTTCGATATGAGAAGAGGCGGTAGAGGCAGATGCTACACACAGTTTTAAGAGTAGGTACGATCGGCCCCAGAGCCAAGAGCCATAATTCGACACCTAAAAAGGCAAAAAAGAAAGTACACACAGATAGACAGCACTAAACGATAGACAAGAATATGAGAATATTAACTAAAAATGATAATCAGAAGAATAATTAAGAGGATAGCAATAGAGAGAAGAATAATAATGAATTATTATTATAATCAAGGGGGAAGCGCTAAACCCGTAGGATTATACAGCGCCTGGGGGGGGGGATGTGGAAGGCATTCAGGCTTAATTCGGGGAATTGGAACAAATAATAACGAAGAAAAGTGAAGATATGAAACAATAATAATAAAAAAAAAATTCTATCACACTGGCCGATTCCCACCAAGGCAGGGTGGCCCACCAAGGCAGGGTGGCCCGAAAAAGAAAAGCTTTCACCATCATTCACTCCATCACTGTCTTGCCAGAAGGGTGCTTTACACTACAGTTTTTAAACTGCAACATTAACACCCCTCCTTTTCAACGTAAATCCGGTTTAATTTTTAATTGCATTTTTTCGCATGGAATGGTTGAGGCTTGAGCCTCCGGTTCGAGAATCGGAAAACAAGTAAATTCTACTCTGACAGCCAGACTGACATTCTGGAGTTTCATAAAAGACTGACAGAAGTGAAGGTTGAAAGATGTCAAGACGCATTTTACACCGTACTGCTCAAGTGGTTAGACAGAGAAGGTGAGGAAGAGGAGGAGGAGGAGGAGGAGGAGGAGGAGGAGGAGGAGGAGGAGGTGAGGAAGAGAAAGAGGAGGAGGAGGAGGAGGAGGCGAGGATAACGAGACATCACAATAAACCAGCAATGAGGAACAAGAAGAAAGAGGTGATGGTTCGTTTCCATGGTTCAAGAGGAAGGATGGAAACAGCGATGGTTCGCTTTAAAGGTCCAGCAAAAAGGATGGAAACCGAGATGGTTCGTTTTAAAGGTCCAGCAAAAAGGATGGAAACCGAGATGGTTCGCTTTAAAGGTCCAGTAAAAAGGATGGAAACCGAGATGGTTCGCTTTAAAGGTCCAGCAAAAAGGATGGAAACCGAGATGATTCGCTTTAAAGGTCCAGTAAAAAGGATGGAAACCGAGATGGTTCGCTTTAAAGGTCCAGTAAAAAGGATGGAAACCGAGATGGTTCGCTTTAAAGGTCCAGCAAAAAGGATGGAAACCGAGATGGTTCGCTTTAAAGGTCCAGTAAAAAGGATGGAAACAGCGATGGTTCGCTTTAAAGGTCCAGCAAAAAGGATGGAAACAGCGATGGTTCGCTTTAAAGGTCCAGCAAAAAGGATGGAAACCGAGATGGTTCGCTTTAAAGGTCCAGAAAAAAGGATGGAAACCGAGATGGTTCGCTTTAAAGGTCCAGCAAAAAGGATGGAAACCGAGATGGTTCGCTTTAAAGGTCCAGCAAAAAGGATGGAAACCGAGATGGTTCGCTTTAAAGGTCCAGCAAAAAGGATGGAAACCGAGATGGTTCGCTTTAAAGGTCCAGCAAAAAGGATGGAAACCGAGATGGTTCGCTTTAAAGGTCCAGCAAAAAGGATGGAAACCGAGATGGTTCGCTTTAAAGGTCCAGCAAAAAGGATGGAAACCGAGATGGTTCGCTTTAAAGGTCCAGCAAAAAGGATGGAAACAGCGATGGTTCGCTTTAAAGGTCCAGCAAAAAGGATGGAAACCGAGATGGTTCGCTTTAAAGGTCCAGTAAAAAGGATGGAAACCGAGATGGTTCGCTTTAAAGGTCCAGCAAAAAGGATGGAAACCGAGATGGTTCGCTTTAAAGGTTGAGTAGAAAGTAAGAAATCAAACAAGCGAGGTTCACAATGTTCACTACCGAGGCCAGTAGTGTTTCTGGTCCACATAAACATCACAGATATAAACACACCGACAAACACAATTCTGTGTATTCCAATTTAAGAACGTTAAACGAGGATAAAAACAGAGAAAGAACACAATATTACCTAAATAAATTTGCAGAGTTTGTCAGAGAGGTCGACATGAGAATTCAACCACAAAGTTCAAGGTTTTGAGACTCTCTGATCGCGGGTTCTAACCCCGCCCGTGGTATGGTTTGTTTGCAATCGTGTCAATACGATTTCGTGAGTCAGTTAAAGGTTATTAAATGACGGGGAATGGAACTTGGGGATACAAATTTCAAACATTCAAGAAGAACCAGGAAAAATACAGTGTAATACCGAGCATATTGCCAGTGACTCGAACCGACCCGGTTCGTGGCATTTTTTCTCTCAAGTTCTGAAAACTTCCTCGCAAATTAGCCACATAAATCAAATTTTGTTTTTTCTAGATCCATTAAGTTCCATAATTGATAAAAATATATTTTATGGGAACTTCGCGTTGATTTTCTTCGAGATTAAACTGCTGAAAGATGTCCTGCCTCGCGAAGCTAGGTGGCCCAGGTATGTGGATGACATCCTGGCCCAGATATGTGGATGACATCCTTGCCCAGGTATGTGGATGACATCCTGGCCCAGGTATGTGGATGACATCCTGGCCCAGGTATGTGGATGACATCCTGGCCCAGGTATGTGGATGACATCCTGGCCCAGGTATGTGGATGACATCCTGGCCCAGGTATGTGGATGACATCCTGGCCCAGGTATGTGGATGACATCCCGGCCCAGGTATGTGGATGACATCCCGGCCCAGGTATGTGGATGACATCCCGGCCCAGGTATGTGGATGACATCCTGGCCCAGGTATGTGGATGACATCCTGGCCCAGGTATGTGGATGACATCCTGGCCCAGGTATGTGGATGACATCCTGGCCCAGGTATGTGGATGACATCCTGGCCCAGGTATGTGGATGACATCCTGGCCCAGGTATGTGGATGACATCCTGGCCCAGGTATGTGAATGACGGCTTAATTCAAGTATTCTTTGGAGAAACAGCATAGATCTAGGTGAAATACCGGAGGCCTTAAAGAGTGCAGACATAGTTTCTTTGCACAAGGGAGGCAGTAGAGCACTAGCTAAAAATTACAGACCAGTAGCCTTAACCTCTCACATCATAAAAAATCTTCGGAAGCGTGATGAGACGGCAGGTTACAAATTTCATGGACCAGCACAACCAACATAACCCGAACCAGCATGGTTGTAGAGCAGGACGATCATGTCTGTCACAGCTGCTGAACCATTATGACAGAATTACGGAGGCACTGGAAGACGACCAAAACGCAGATGTGATTTACACAGATTTTGCAAAGGCGTTTGACAAATGCGATCATGGAGTGATAGCGCACAAAATGAAGGTCATGGGCATTACGGGGAAGGTAGGCAGATGGATTTTCGGTTTCCTAACACACAGAACACAAAAAGTAGTAGTGAACAGGGCAAGATCCAGCATCAGCGAGGTCAAAAGCTCAGTGCCCCAAGGCACTGTCATGGCACCTCTGCTGTTCCTCATCCTCATAGCAGACAGACAAAAACACCCGGCACACTTTTGTATCATGATTTGCAGATGACACTAAAATAAGCATGAAAGTCAGTACGGTAGAGGACACTGAAAAAGTACAGGAAGACAAACAAGGTTTTCCAGTGGGCAGTGGAAAACAACATGACGTTCAATGGTGATAAGTTCCAGCTGCTTAGGTATGGAAAGAATGAAGAACTCAAATGGAACACTATATACAAAACTCATGAGGGTCACCAAATAGAGCGTAAGGAACACGTAAAAGACCTGGGAATAATTATGTCTGCCGACCTTTCTTTTAAAGACCATAAGACAAAGATCACGACAGCCAGGAAGATGACTGGGTGGGTATTGAGAACTTTCAAAACAAGGGAAATAATGCCGATGGTGACACTCTTCAAATCGCTAGTGCTCCCTCACTTAGAATACTGCTCAGTGTTGACGGCCCCGTTCAAGGCAGGAGAAATATCGGAGCTGGAACAAATAGAGAGATCGTTTACGGCTCACATTGAGCCAGTAAAGCACCTAAACTACTGGGAACGCCTGCAAGTCTTGAACATGTACTCACTGGAGCGGAGAGAGAGGTACATGATAATATATACCTGGAAGATACTCGAGGGCTTGGACCCAAATCTGCACACTGCCATAACATACTGGAGTGAGAGATATGGGAGGAAGTGTAAAATAAACCCAGTGAGGAGCAGGGGTGCGGTGGGGACAATAAGGGAACACTGTATCAACATCCGGGGTCCCAGACTTTTCAACAACTTATCAGAAGATATCAGAAACACTGCTGGAACAAGTGTTGAAGCCTTCAAGAGGAAACTAGACAAGTATCTTCACCAGGTGCCAGATCAACCAGGCTGTGATGGATATGTGGGGCAGCGGGCCTCCAGCAGCAGCAGCCTGGTTGACCAGGCAAGCACCAGACGAGCCTGGCCCATGGCCGAGCTCAGAGAGTAGATATACTCTCGAAATTCTTCAAAGGTAAGGTAAAGGACATCCTGGCCAGGTATGTGGATGATATCCTGGCCCAGGTATGTGGATGACATCGTGGTCCAGGTATCTGGATGATATCCTGGTCCAGGTATGTAACGACATCCTGGCCCAGGTATGTAATGACATCCTGGCCCAGGTATGTGGATGACATCCTGGCCCAGGTATGTGGATGACATCCTGGCCCAGGTATGTGGATGACATCCTGGCCCAGGTATGTGGATGACATCCTGTGCCTGTGACCGATTTTTTTTAACCTGAATACGTTTTTACCGCGAATGAACTCTCTGGTCCCGTCTATTAAATTTACAGCGGAAAAAGACGTGGATTGCAACGTACCGTTCCTGGATGTCTTGATCCACTATGTGGACTGCAGAGTACCGTTCCTGGATGTCTTGATCCACTATGTGGACTGCAGAGTATCGTTCCTGGATGTCTTGATCCACTATGTGGACTGCAGAGTATCGTTCCTGGATGTCTTGATCCACTATGTGGACTGCAGAGTATCGTTCCTGGATGTCTTGATCCACTATGTGGACTGCAGAGTACCGTTCCTGGATGTCTTAATCCACTATGTGGACTGCAGAGTACCGTTCCTGGATGTCTTGATCCACTATGTGGACTGCAGAGTACCGTTCCTGGATGTCTTAATCCACTATGTGGACTGCAGAGTACCGTTCCTGGATGTCTTGATCCACTATGTGGACTGCAAAGTACCGTTCATGGATGTCTTGATCCACTATGTGGACTGCAAAGTACCGTTCCTGGATGTCTTGATCCACTGTGTGGATTGCAAAGTACCTTTCCTGGATGTCTTGATCCACTATGTGGACTGCAAAGTACCGTTCATGGATGTCTTGATCCACTGTGTGGATTGCAAAGTACCTTTCCTGGATGTCTTGATCCACTGTGTGGATTGCAAAGTACCGTTCCTGGATGTCTTGATCCACTGTGTGGATTGCAACGTACCTTTCCTAGATGTCTTGATCCACTGTGTGGAGAGAAATTTCAAGTTCCCAATGTTTGTTCCTATATCCATTACTAATACAATCACGAAACCAGAGTAAAAGGAAGCATCTATGTTCCTGAGAGCCATGCGAGTTTTTAACCCCAATTTTCTTGATGAAATTACGAGAATCTCTGATACTGCAGGGAAACTATGGTGCCCTAAGGAATTTGTAGAAAAGGCTTTGATAGCGGCTAGGAAAACTTACTATAAAACTGATCCTAGAATAACCCCACAGGTTAGGAATACGTTATTTCTACTTTACAACGAGAATAAGTGTTGCTGAATGCCCTAAAGTCAACACACAAGCAGTTTTCAATAATTCAAGGACGGTTAAAAGAATGCCGATTAAGAAATCACTCAATAAAAACTGTTTAGGCAGTGTTTACAGTGTGGGTGCAGCCGTTGTAATTTATCTTACACTGGAGAGACATGTAAACCCCTGGATGTTAGGTTAGCACAACACCGATGCTCGATCCAAACAACATAATAATCTAATGTCGTATTTAATCACACAGGCGTATGAAATAACCCTGCAAATTAGTCAAAAACCTGAATAATAATTCCTATTTCATTCATGGCTTGAAGGAAATATTTTAGAATTGGCAATTATCGAACACAGTAAGCTTTCACTATATAATAATAGCTTACACACACATACCATACATAGTTTTAAGACGAGGTTTGATAAAGCTCATGGAGCAGGGAGAGAGAGAGGACCCAGTAGCAATCAGTGAAGAGGAGGGACCAGGAGCTATGACTCGACCCCTGCAACCACAAATAGGTGAGTACACACAAGCCTGACATTCTCTTTCATTTCTCATCACGTTGTGTGTGTGTGTGTGTGTGTGTGTGTGTGTGTGTGTGTGTGTGTGTGTGTATTTGCCAGTCATTTGCAAGTTTCGTTTTCTTTTTCGCAAATTGGACTTCTCAAAGTGTGTGAACTTTATAGGTTCACAAAGTTGCAATATCAACAATTCTAAACTTTATAGTTGGATGAAGTTGCTATAGCCATTAAGTTTTAAGAGTCTGATGGGTTGAACAGTTCAGTTGAAGGTGCTGAGGCTGGGAATATATACGTGTTTGTTCAAGTGAACTCACGCGTGTGTGTGTGTGTGTGTGTGTGTGTGTGTGTGTGTGTGTGTGTGTGTGTGTGTGTGTGTGTGTAGGGGTGTGTGTGTGTGTGTGTGAGTGTGTGTGTGTGTGAGTGTGTGTGTGTCTGTGTGTGTGTGTGTGTGTGTAGGGGTGTGTGTGTGTAGGGGTGTGTGTGTGTAGGGGTGTGTGTGTGTGTAGGGGTGTGTGTGTGTAGGGGTGTGTGTGTGTAGGGGTGTGTGTGTGTAGGGGTGTGTGTGTGTAGGTAGGTGTGTGTAACACACACACACACACACACACACACACACACACATACCCCTACACACATACACACACACACCCCTACACACACACACACACCCCTACACACACCCCTACACACACACACACACACCCCTACACACACACACACACACACACCCCTACACACACACACACACACACCCCTACACACACACACACACACACACACACACACACACACACACACACCCCACTCAGTACATAAAACAGTAAAGGCTCGATCCTCATTTTGCCAAAAGCCAGACAAAACACACTACCTACTTAAACTGCGATAATCAGAATATGAAACACACAAACATCACTGCAGGAGGCCTACTGGCCCATGCCAGGCACGTCCTTCTCAAAACCTAAGATTCTCACTCAAGAAACACGCTCTGTAGGCGAAACAATACGTCAGAATATCTACACAAATTAACGAACAAGACACGGGGAGAACTGGTTATTTTCATAGCCGAAACGTTTCGCCTGCTCAACAGGCTTCTTCAGTCGAATACAGAGAAAACTAGTACACTGTTCTGAGGGACTGATTCCCTCAAAGCATCCCTTCCTTTCGTCTACTCTTTCCAGAAGCGTGATTCTACTCTGTATTCGACTGAAGAAGACTGCTGCGCAGGCGATAAGTTTCGTCAACATCGCCAAGAATTGCACATGTTCGTATTATCTAACATTAATAATAAGAAAATAAAAATAGTAAAGCGATGTCTTACTCACACCATTTTGTTTTATTTTCACTAATTTTAAAGATGCATACAACGTATGCGGTGTATACTGTATGAAACATATACGAGTTAGTGTATGTGTCGGCTACAGCGAACGGATAACGTGTTTTGTGTATTATGAAAAATGTACAGTGTTGTTGTGTATTATGTATGATTTTGAAGGATTATTTGAGTTGTAGTTTTTACTGAAAAGCCAGAATTGTATGATTTTTTTTGTATGTCTCTGTGTATGTTGATGTGTTTGTATGTTACTCTCTGTATGTTGATGTGTTTGTATGTTACTCTCTGTATGTCTCTGTGTATGTTGATGTGTTTGTATGTTACTCTCTGTATGTCTCTGTGTATGTTGATGTGTTTGTATGTTACTCTCTGTATGTTGATGTGTTTGTATGTTACTCTCTGTATGTCTCTGTGTATGTTGATGTGTTTGTATGTTACTCTCTGTATGTCTCTGTGTATGTTGATGTGTTTGTATGTTACTCTCTGTATGTCTCTGTGTATGCTGATGTGTTTGTATGTTACTCTCTGTATGTTGATGTGTATGTTGATGTGTTTGTATGTTACTCTCTGTATGTCTCTGTGTATGTTGATGTGTTTGTATGTTACTCTCTGTATGTTGATGTGTTTGTATGTTACTCTCCGTATGTCTCTGTGTATGTTGATGTGTTTGTATGTTACTCTCTGTATGTTGATGTGTTTGTATGTTACTCTCCGTATGTCTCTGTGTATGTTGATGTGTTTGTATGTTACTCTCTGTATGTCTCTGTGTATGTTGATGTGTTTGTATGTTACTCTCTGTATGTTGATGTGTTTGTATGTTACTCTCCGTATGTGTGTTTGTATGTTACTCTCTGTATGTCTGTGTATGTTGATGTGTTTGTATGTTACTCTCTGTATGTCTCTGTGTATGCTGATGTGTTTGTATGTTACTCTCTGTATGTCTCTGTGTATGTTGTGTTTGTATGTTACTCTCTGTATGTCTCTGTGTATGTTGATGTGTTTAATGTTACTCTCTGTATGTCTCTCTGTATGTTGATGTGTTTGTATGTTACTCTCTGTATGTCTCTATGTTGATGTGTTTGTATGTTACTCTCTGTATGTCTCTGTGTATGTTGATGTGTTTGTATGTTACTCTCTGTATGTCTCTGTGTATGCTGATGTGTTTGTATGTTACTCTCTGTATGTCTCTGTGTATGTTGATGTGTTTGTATGTTACTCTCTGTATGTCTCTGCGTATGTTGATGTGTTTGTATGTTACTCTCTGTATGTCTCTGTGTATGCTGATGTGTTTGTATGTTACTCTCTGTATGTCTCTGTGTATGTTGATGTGTTTGTATGTTACTCTCTGTATGTCTCTGTGTATGTTGATGTGTTTGTATGTTACTCTCTGTATGTCTCTGTGTATGTTGATGTGTTTGTATGTTACTCTCTGTATGTCTCTGTGTATGTTGATGTGTTTGTATGTTACTCTCTGTATGTCTCTGTGTATGTTGATGTGTTTGTATGTTACTCTCTGTATGTCTCTGTGTATGTTGATGTGTTTGTATGTTACTCTCTGTATGTCTCTGTGTATGTTGATGTGTTTGTATGTTACTCTCTGTATGTCTCTGTGTATGTTGATGTGTTTGTATGTTACTCTCTGTATGTCTCTGTGTATGTTGATGTGTTTGTATGTTACTCTCTGTATGTCTCTATGTGATACTCTCTGTATGTCTCTGTGTATGCTGATGTGTTTGTAGGTCAGTGCGTGTATGTTGATGTGTGTGTATGTTGTATATATGCCTGACCCCCCCCCCACCCTGTTTCTCTGTCTCTCTCTCTCCTATCCCTTCTTCCCTCCCTCTCTCTACGCACCTGCAGCACAACACAACTACAACACAACACACAGCTACAACACAACACAAAACTGCAACACAACACACAGCTGCAGCACAACACACAGCTACAACACAACACACAGCTGCAGCACACTACACAGCTACTACACAGCTGCAACACAACACACAGCTACAACACAACACACAGCTACAACACAACACAGCTGCAACACAACACACAGCTACAACACAACACACAGCTGCAACACAACACACAGCTGCAACACAACACACAGCTACAACACAACACACAGCTACAACACAACACACAGCTACAACACAACACACAGCTGCAACACAACACACAGCTACAACACAACACACAGCTGCAACACAACACACAGCTGCAACACAACACACAGCTGCAACACAACACACAGCTGCAACACAACACACAGCTGCAACACAACACACAGCTACAACACACAGCTACAACACAACACACAGCTGCAACACAACACACAGCTGCAACAACACACAGCTACAACACAACACAGCTGCAACACAACACACAGCTGCAACACAACACACAGCTGCAGCACACTACACAGCTACAACACAACACACAGCTGCAACACAACACACAGCTACAACACAACACACAGCTGCAACACAACACACAGCTGCAACACAACACACAGCTGCAACACAACACACAGCTACAACACAGCTTCAACACAACACACAGCTGCAACACAACACACAGCTGCAACACAACACACAGCTGCAACACAACACACAGCTGCAACACAACACACAGCTACAACACAACACAGCTGCAACACAACACACAGCTGCAACACAACACACAGCTACAACACAACACACAGCTGCAACACAACACACAGCTGCAGCACACTACACAGCTACAACACAACACAGCTGCAACACAACACACAGCTGCAACACAACACACAGCTACAACACAACACACAGCTGCAACACAACACACAGCTGCAACACAACACAGCTACAACACAACACACAGCTGCAACACAACACAGCTACAACACAACACAGCTGCAACACAACACAGCTACAACACAACACAGCTACAACACAACACAGCTACAACACAACACAGCTACAACACAACACACAGCTGCAACACAACACACAGCTGCAACACAACACACAGCTGCAACACAACACAGCTACAACACAACACAGCTAGAACACAACACAGCTAGAACACAACACAGCTGCAACACAACTCAGCTACAACACAACTCAGCTACAACACAACACAGCTACAACACAACACAGCTACAACACAACACAGCTACAACACAACACAGCTGCAACACAACACAGCTACAACACAACACAGCTACAACACAACACAGCTACAACACAACACAGCTGCAACACAACACAGCTGCAACACAACACAGCTGCAACAACACAGCTACAACACAACACAGCTACAACACAACTCAGCTACAACACAACACAGCTACAACACAACACAGCTACAACACAACACAGCTACAACACAACACAGCTACAACACAACACAGCTACAACACAACACAGCTACAACACAACACAGCTACAACACAACACAGCTACAACACAACACAGCTGCAACACACAGCTACAACACAACACAGCTACAACACAACACAGCTACAACACAACACAGCTACAACACAACACAGCTACAACACAACACAGCTACAACACAACACAGCTACAACACAACACAGCTACAACACAACACAGCTACAACACAACACAGCTACAACACAGCTACAACACAACACAGCTACAACAACACAGCTACAACACAACACAGCTACAACACAACACAGCTACAACACAACACAGCTACAACACAACACAGCTACAACACAACACAGCTACAACACACAGCTACAACACAACACAGCTACAACACAACACAGCTACAACACAACACAGCTACAACACAACACAGCTACAACACAACACAGCTACAACACAACACAGCTACAACACAACACAGCTACAACACAACACAGCTACAACAACACAGCTACAACACAACACAGCTAGAACACAACACAGAACACAACACAGCTAGAACACAACACAGCTGCAACACAACACAGCTACAACACAACTCAGCTACAACACAACACAGCTACAACACAACACAGCTACAACACAACACAGCTACAACACAACACAGCTACAACACAACACAGCTACAGCTACAACACAACACAGCTGCAACACAACACAGCTACAACACAACACAGCTACAACACAACACAGCTACAACACAACACAGCTACAACAACACAGCTACAACACAACACAGCTACAACACAACACAGCTACAACACAACACAGCTACAACACAACACAGCTACAACACAACACAGCTACAACACAACACAGCTACAACACAACACAGCTACAACACAACACAGCTGCAACAACACAGCTGCAACACAACACAGCTACAACACAACACAGCTAGAACACAACACAGCTGCAACACAACACAGCTACAACACAACACAGCTACAACACAACACAGCTACAACACAACACAGCTAGAACACAACAGCTGCAACACAACACAGCTAGAACACAACACAGCTGCAACACAACACAGCTGCAACACAACACAGCTACAACACAACACAGCTACAACACAACACAGCTACAACACAACACAGCTACAACACAACACAGCTACAACACAACACAGCTACAACACAACACAGCTACAACACAACACAGCTACAACACAACACAGCTACAACACAACACAGCTACAACACAGCTACAACACACAATCACAGAAAGGAACAGAAAAGAACACGAGAACATCTGGAATAATAACAGTGCCAACTAAAGCGATATAAAGAAGAGCAAAGCAGAGAAAGATTATTATGATTATTATTATTATTATTAACGTAGAAGGCAATTACACACTTCATGCAACATCAGCAACACTTACAGTGTGTTTCAACCGAATGCAACACAACTGTTGCACTGTCTCGACGTTAATCCAACCTCTACCATCCGGGGAAAGATAAGAGGAGCTCCGAGTCTCTGGATCAAGAGCCCTTGACCGACATCAAGGCGCCTCCCTCGAAATGAATCGTGGAAACACAAAAGCTAAATGAAGTCTTTTTACTTTTCACGTTCTCGTGTTTCCTCCCGTATAACTCTAACATTATCAGTCAACTGTCTGTTATTTTGGCTTCTAATCCATCAAGCAGGTCCATACGTCTCCATTTGTCCGTCCGTCCCCCCCCCCCTCCCTCTCTCTCCCTCCCTCCCTCTCCCTCTCCCTCTCCCTCTCCCTCTCCCTCTCCCTCTCTCTCTCTCTCTCTCTCTCTCTCTCTCTCTCTCTCTCTCTCTATCCCTCTTTTCCTATTCTCTCTCTATCCCTCTTTTCCTATTCTCTCTCTATCCCTCTTTTCCTATTCTCTCTCTATCCCTCTCTCCTTCCCTCTTTTACTATTCTCTCTCTATCCCTCTCTCCTTCCCTCTTTTCCTATTCTCTCTCTCTCTCTCTCTCTCTCTATCCCTCTCTCTTTCCCTCTCCTCTCTCTCTCTCTCTCAGGCGAGCACACAGCTTTTAGAGGAGGTATGATAAAGCTCAGGGAGCAGGGAGAATAACTTAGTAGCGACCAGTAAAGAGGCGGGACCAGGAGCTGTGGCTCGACCCCTGCAACCATATTTAGGTGAGTATACACACACAATGTTGGTCAGACACTTTCCTTTTTCTCCTATATTTATATACTGTATGCATGTATGAATGTATGTCTACCTGGAGGATGTTCCGGGGGTCAATGCCCCCCGGTCCGGTCCATGACCAGGCCTCCTGGTGGATAAGGGCCTGATCAACTAGGCTGTTACTGCTGGCGTAAGAACCACAGCCCGGCTGGTCAGTAACCGACTTTAGGAACTGGTCCAATATCCTCTTGAAGACAGCCAGAGATCTATTGGTAATGCCCGTCGTGTGTGATGGGAAGCTGTTGACAAGTCTTGGGTCCCTGACACTTATTGTGTAATATCGCAATGTACTCACAGCATCCCTGCTTTTAACTGTGGTATATTGCACCGTCTGCCAAGTCTTTTGCTTTCCTAGGGAGTAGTTTCAGTGTGCAGATTTAGGACCAGTCTCTCTAGGATTTTCCAGGTGTCAGTGATGCTGTTTCTTTCTAGCCTGTGTTCCAGGGAGTATAGGTCGAGAGATTTCAAAAGTTCCCAACAATTAAGGTATTTGACTGTACTTTCACATGCAGTGAAGGTTCTCTGTGCATTCTCTAGATCTGTAACAAATGACTTAAAGAGGATCATCACTGGTTTGGCATCCCTTATTTTGAAGGTTCTCATTATCCATATTATCCATTATCTATCATTTACCTCGCAGTTGTGATAATGACACTGTTATAATGACACTGGTATAAGGACACTGTTATAATCCTTGAAGGCGAGATCCTCTGACAGTATCAATCCAAATCCTGTGTGGTTAGAATTCATTTTATACTCCGTTCTAGCTTACACTTCAAGTTGTCTATAAAGGAGTGACAGAAACGATGCAAATGGTATAGAAAACGAACGTGTTGAAGAATGAGAGATACTTGTAAGAACATGTTGCAGACAACACAAATTTGTCCTCGTTGATCATGTGCTGTCTGTGGCCCACTGGAACACTTGCTTTATATCCACTAGAGATTGTTATAATGTCCTGGCTGGTTGACACTCGTGTAAGTTCCATGATCGTTTACAGAGATTATATAAATTTAGTGGTTATAACCATACGTAACATAACCTAACCTCACCTAACCCAACCTCACCAAACCTCACCTAACCTAACCAAACCTCACCTAACCTAACCTCAACCTAACCTAACCTAACCTAACCTCACCTAACCTAACCAAACCTCACCTAACCTAACCAAACCTCACCTAACCTAACCTCAACCTAACCTAACCTAACCTCAACCTAACCTAACCTCAACCTAACCTCCCCTAACCAAACCGCACCTAACCTTGCCTAACCTTAACTAACCTCGCCTAACCAAATCTCACCTAACCAAACCTTACCTACTCCAACCTTACCTAATCTAACCTTACCTAACCTAACCTAAACGTTTACATAGCTCTCAAAAGTTCAGACGCGCCTCAAGCAGTCCAGTGATGGAGTGAATAATACAAGCGTTACTTCTTTTTTCGGGTCACCTGTCTTGGGTGGGAGACTGCCGGTATGTATAAGAATAAAATTAAGTTTACAAAAGAATGATTTACGTCTCTATGTCACTTAAAAGGATGGACCAATACTGTGCTCTTGATTCTGGGGAAATGACGCTGCACTTCCTCGGATCAAAACTGATTACCATCCCCACTCCCCCGGGCGCTGCAAGACACTTACTGGTTTAGTGCTCACTCATAAAAATATTGTTTTGCCTCTTATCCACCTCCAGGTCCTCTTATCCACCTCCAGGTCCTCTTACCCACCTCCAGGTCCTCTTACCCACCTCCAGGTCCTCTTATCCACCTCCAGGTCCTCTTATCCAACTCCAGGTCCTCTTATCCAACTCCAGGTCCTCTTATCCAACTCCAGGTCCTCTTATCCGCCTCCAGGTCCTCTTATCCGCCTCCAGGTCCTCTTATCCACCTCCAGGTCCTCTTATCCAACTCCACACCCGCTTATCCAACTACACACCCGCTTATCCAACTACACACCCGCTTATCCAACTACACACCCGCTTATCCAACTACACACCCGCTTATCCAACTACACACCCGCTTATCCAACTACACACCCGCTTATCCAACTACACACCCGCTTATCCAACTACACACCCGCTTATCCAACTACACACCCGCTTATCCAACTACACACCCGCTTATCCAACTCCACACCCGCTTATCCAACTCCACACCCGCTTATCCAACTACACACCCGCTTATCCAACTACACACCCGCTTATCCAACTCCACACCCGCTTATCCAACTACACACCCGCTTATCCAACTACACACCCGCTTATCCAACTCCACACCCGCTTATCCAACTCCACACCCGCTTATCCAACTCCACACCCGCTTAAGAGATAAGAGATAAGATTTCGTTCGGATTTTTAACCCCGGAGGGTTATCCACCCAGGATAACCCAAGAAAGTCAGTGCGTCATCGAGGACTGTCTAACTTATTTCCATTGGGGTCCTTAATCTTGTCCCCCAGGATGCGACCCACACCAGTCGACTAACACCCAGGTACCTATTTGCTGCTAGGTGAACAGGACAACAGGTGTAAGGAAACGTGTCGAAATGTTTCCACCCACCGGGAATCGAACCCGGGCCCTCCATGTGTGAAGCGGGAGCTTTAGCCACCAGGCCACTGGCCAACTCCCTAAGATAAGAAGATAATGTAGATAAAA
>NC_091378.1:6190099-6277599 GCF_038502225.1 Cherax quadricarinatus
GGGTCGATCCCTGGTACGGCTGAAAACATTAAGACGTGTTTCTTTAAGACACCTGCTGTCCCTGTTCACCTAACAGTAAGTAGGTACCTGGGTGTTAGTCGCCTGGTTTAGGTCGCATCCTGGGACAAAACTGACTTAATTTACGGGAAATACTCAGCATAACAAGTGGTGTTCTATATAGCAGTATGTCACTGATGTCAGCTATGGTCTGTATAAGTTGTATCATGCACTTGTAAAAAATAAAAATTATTAATACATGTGAAACATCTGGGTATCTTTATTGTAGACGTTTCGCCATCAATTGGTTTCATCAATACAAATTTAAGAACACAAAAGCTGAGGCAACCAGTCCCTCATTCTTGTAGTTGAAGACCACCGGAGTCTTGAAGACTACGGTGCTCTTCACCAATTCCAAGACTGAGGGACTGATTACCTCAGCTTTTGTATATAGCTCTACAGTCATCCCATAGTGTCCTTGAATTTGCATTGATAAAGCCACTGGTGGGCGAAACGTCTTACAATAAAGATACCCAGATGCTGCACATGTGTAATTCTTCGTCTTGTGGGTATTGTATACCCACAAGTTATTTCCTGGTATAGATACGCTGTGCTCTCTAAACGGATGTAGGAAAAAAGTCACAGGAAAAAAGTCACAGTTAAAAAGTCACAGGAAAAAAAGTCACAGGAAAAAAATGTCTCAGGAAAAGAAGTCACAGGAAAAGAGAGTCACAGGAAAAAAAAAAAGTCACACGAAAAAGTGACAGGAAAAAAGTGACAGGAAAAAAGTGACAGGAAAAAAGTGACAGGAAAAAAGTGACAGGAAAAAAGTGACAGGAAAAAAGTGACAGGAAAAAAGTGACAGGAAAAAAGTGACAGGAAAAAAGTGACAGGAAAAAAGTGACAGGAAAAAAGTCACAACCTTACCTAAATAAAATGTGACTTTTTTCCCTCTGACTTTCCCTGACACCCTCTAAACTATCTACATACGATTTCCAGTGTTAACACGGAACATTTTCCGTGTTACTGTCGTGTTTTTACCCTTTTCAACACGGGTTGGTGTGACTGACAGGTTGCACGCGACTGTGCATCACCGCTACGCGATTCTCCTTTGAGGTAGAAACAGTTGACCTGCTACCTGCTCACTGTTACCTGCTCACTGCTACATGATCGCTGCTATTCTGTTCGAAAAGGCTCCCTGCCTCCCTCTCCTCTCCTCTCTCTCTCTCTCTCTCTCTCTCTCTCTCTCTGCTTCCCCGTTTACAGCATCAACAAGCAGGATGTCGATACCCGCATCACTGAAGGTATGATTTAGGCTCGTTGGTGTTAAATGATGCCAGCAGCTGTCTGCAGATATGCTGAGGTATCTGCTGCTGTTTGCAGATGTCTTCTGGTGTCTCCTGCTGTTTGCAGATGTCTTCTGGTGTCTCCTGCTGTTTGCAGATGTCTTCTGGTGTCTCCTGCTGTTTGCAGATGTCTTCTGGTGTCTCCTGCTGTTTGCAGATGTCTTCTGGTGTCTCCTGCTGTTTGCAGATGTCTTCTGGTGTCTGCTGCTGTTTGCAGATGTCTTCTGGTGTCTCCTGCTGTTTGCAGATGTCTTCTGGTGTCTCCTGCTGTTTGCAGATGTCTTCTGGTGTCTCCTGCTGTTTGCAGATGTCTTCTGGTGTCTGCTGCCTCTGCAGAGGTCTTGTGGTGTCTGCTGCCTCTGCAGAGGTCTTGTGGTGTCTGCTGCCTCGGCAGAGGTCTTGTGGTGTCTGCTGCCTCGGCAGAGGTCTTGTGGTGTCTGCTGCCTCGGCAGAGGTCTTGTGGTGTCTGCTGCCTCTGCAGAGGTCTTGTGGTGTCTGCTGCCTCTGCTGAGGTCTTGTGGTGTCTGCTGCCTCTGCTGAGGTCTTGTGGTGTCTGCTGCCTCTGCTGAGGTCTTGTGGTGTCTGCTGCCTCTGCTGAGGTCTTATGGTGTCTGCTGCGTCTGCAGATGTCTTGTAATGTCTGTTGCGTCTGCAGACATCAGATGAGCTTCACTGTTTCGTGATAAATGTTTATGTGAGTACTTGTCTGCGTCTGTTTATGGCCGCTGTCTCCTGCATGATACATCTAGCTGGTGGCAGCTGGTTGCTGGCAGTGGCGGCTGGTATCAGCTGAGGGCTGATGCTGGTAGTTGCTCTCAGGTGGTTGCTGATAGTGGCAGATGGTCAATGCCAGTGGCAGCTGGTAGCAGGTGAAGGAAAGTGGTGGTAGTTTGTAACAGATGGTTGCTGGTAGTGGCAGCTGGTTTCATCATTTCCGTATTCTCTGTTTTCTAGTGCAGAAGTTTGCACACACACACACACACGCACACACACACACACACACACACACACACACACACACACACACACAACAACAACAACAACAACAACGAGTCATGGTACGGGATGAGGTATCACAGTGGGCACCTGTGACGAGCGGGGTCCCACAGGGGTCGGTTCTAGGACCAGTGCTATTTCTGGTATATGTGAATGACATGATGGAAGGGTTAGACTCAGAAGTGTTCCTGTTCGCAGATGATGTGAAGTTAATGAGGAGAATTAAATCAGATGAGGACCAGACAGAACTTCAAAGAGACCTGGACAGACTGAACACCTGGTCCAGCAACTGGCTTCTTGAATTCAACCCTGCCAAATGCAAAGTCATGAAGATCGGAGAAGGGCAAAGACGACCGCAGACAGAGTATAGACTAGGTGGCCAAGGACTGCAAGCCTCGCTCAAGGAGAAAGATCTTGGGGTGACCATAACACCGAGCATGTCTCCGGAGGCACACCAACCAGATAACTGCTGCAGCATATGGGCGCCTGGCAAACCTGAGAATAGCGTTCCGATACCTTGGTAAGGAATCGTTCAAGACACTGTACACTGTGCACATCAGGCCCATACTGGAGTATGCGGCACCTGTTCGGAACCCACACTTGGTCAAACACGTCAAGAAATTAAAAAAGGTGCAAAAGTTTGCAACAAGGCTAGTTCCGGAGCTCAGGGGAATGTCCTACGAAGAAAGGTTGAGGGAAATCGGACTGACGACATTGGAGGACAGACGAGTCAGGGGAGACATGATAACGACATACAAAATACCGAGTGGAATAGACAAGGTAGACAGAGGTTGTTCCAGAGAGGGGAAACACAAACAAGGGGTCACAATTGGAAGCTGAAGACTGACGAATCAGAGGGATGTTAGGAAGTATTTCTTCAGTCAGAGTCGTCAGGAACTGGAATAGCCTAGCAAGTGATGTAGTGGAGGCAGGAACCATACACAGCTTTAAGACGAGGTATGACAAAGCTCTGGAAGCAGATAAAATACCTAGTAGCGATCAGTGAAGAGGCGGGGGCCAGGAGCTGAGTCTCGACCCCTGCAACCACAAGTAAGAGAGTACAAGTAAGTGAATACACACACAGGAGAGTGAGAGAGGGGGAGACTGATTATCTCAAAACTACCTCTCCGCTTCTCCCACTGTCTCCTCTATCAGACTGAAGACTCCTGCGCAGGCGGAACGTTTCGATAATACACAGACACACTTCACAGGTGTCTTACTCATCAACTTAACTTACTCATGAATCAGACAGATGATGAGCATCGCTCTCCGCTGAAGAGGATCCCAGATGAGGTCGATATATATAGATCAATCAACCTCGTGTGTTCGTGACTCCATGTGGGTCATTACTGACCACTGACAAGACTCCATGTGGGTCATTACTGACCACTGACAAGACTCCATGTGGGTCATTACTGACCACTGACAAGTGTTCTATACACATTCTTCACTTATTTAAATACAATACATTCACAATTATTCACTGCATTTCAATTCTGATTCCTCCCCCTCGATTATCATAATTATAATCAAAATGGAGCATTAAACCCACAAGGGCCACACAGCCGCTGCTTTCCACTCGATGAGATTTTTTTTTCTTCTTCGACTAGGCTTTACGACCGTCGTTAAGAATCTAATACGTCGGCTTCTCGTAATATTTTCCCGACCAAAATTACGACCACACGACGAAATTATAACGAATTTTTGCTGATAATTTATATGTTGATAATTTATATACTGATAATTTGTTCAATTAAAAATATTCATAAGATTCTTGGCTAATATTCAGGATTTTTTTTTTTTGATAAAACTTAGTCAAGTTTTATCAAGTTTAAAATTTAATAAATTTTTAAAAAGTTTAAAATTTAATAAATTTGTATCAAATTTAAAATTTAATAAATTTTTATCAAGTTCAAAATTTAATAAATTTTTAAAAAGTTTAAATTTAATAAATTTGTATCAAGTTTAAACTTTAATAAATTTGTATCAAGTTGCATCAAAAATTTAATAAATTTTTATCACATTTAAAATTTAATAAATTTCTATCGTTTAAAATTTAATAAATTTTTATCGTTTAAATTTAATAAATTTTTATCGTTTAAATTTAATAAATTTTTATCGTTTAAATTTAATAAATTTTTATCGTTTAAATTTAATAAATTTTTATCAAGTCTTCGACCGTAAAATTACGTGGTCTTAATTTTTTTTTTTTTGTGGTGCCTGAGGATACATACGGCAGTATACTTGGTGATTTATACATTGTTCCTATGTATGATAATGTGTATAAGTGTATTAATGTGTACCTGTATCTAAATAAATTTATACAGTATACAGGGTATCACTGAAGATGGGTTGGGCGGGTATATGGGCCAGTAGGCCTGCTGCAGTGTTCCCTTTATGTTCTTTTGCCGAAACGTTTCGCCCGCTCAGCAGGCTTTTGCAGTCAAGTACAGAGGCGACTTTAATACTAATAAGACTGGTAGTAGTAAGGGACTGAACACCCTAAAATTACCTCTCAATTTCTACCACTGTCTACAGTACTAAAGTCACCTTGTAGTTAACTGAAGAAGGCGATAGATACATATCACCAAGATACTCAAACAACCCGCATGTAGGAAAGAGAGACTTACGATGACTTATCGGTCCGACTTAGACCAATTACACACTGACACAAAAGAGTGAGGGAGCCAGTAATATATATGCGAGGAGTGGCAGGGACGGGACCAAGAAGTGGTAGTGGTAATGTTGGTAGTAGTGGTAGTGGTAATCCTGGTGGTAGTGGTAGTGGTAATGTTGGTGGTAGTAGTAGTAGTAGTGGTACTGCTGGTAGTAGTGGTAGTGGTAATGTTGGTAGTAGTGGTAGTGGTAATGCTGGTAGTAGTGGTAGTGGTAATCCTGGTGGTAGTGGTAGTGGTAATGTTGGTAGTAGTAGTAGTTGTGTTAATGATGGTAGTAGTAGTAGTGGTAGTAGTAGTAGTGGTAATGCTGTTAGTGGAAATAGTAGTAGTGGTAATGCTGCAGCAGTATGGCAACGCTGGCGGTGGTAGCCAGTAGGTAATGCTGGGCAGGTAGAGGCAGTGGTCACGCTGGCCGGTAGTGGTACGCTGGTGGCAGTAGTGGCACGTGGCATGCTGCAGTAACGCTGGCAGGCGTGGCAACGCTGGCAGCAGCAGTAGGTCAATGCTGGCAGTAGCAGTCAGTGGTAATGCTGGCGGCAGTAGCAGTGGTGGCACGCTGGTAGCAGCAGTGGCAATGCTGGTGGCAGTAGCAATGTTGGCTGGTAGTAGTAGTGGCAATGCTGGCGGCAGTAGTATGCTGTAGCAGGCAAGCTGGTGCCAGCAGTAGGCATGGCAATGCGGCCAGCTGGTGGTAGTAGAGGCACGCTGCCGGCAGTAGGCAGTGGCAATGCTGGCAGTAGCCGGCAGTAGTGGTGGCAATGCTGGGCAGCAGCAGCTAATGCTGCAGTAGCAGAGTGGCAACGCTGCAGGCACCGGCCAGCAGTGGCACGCTGGTAGCAGTAGTAACGCAGTGGCACGCCAGCAGCAGCAGTAGCAGTAGCATGCTAGGTAGCAGGTAGTAAGGCAGCAGGTAATGCTGGCAGTAGTAGTAGTGGCAATGCTGGCAGTAGTAGTGGCAGTGGCAATGCTGGCAGTGCAGTAGCAGTGGCAATGCCGGCAGCAGTGGCAATGGCTGGTAGCAGCTGGCAGTAGGGTGGTAACGCTGGCGTAGCAGTAGGTGGCAACTGCTGCGTAGTAGTGGTGGTAACGCGGTGTAGCAGTGCAGTGCGATGCGGCAGCAGCAGCAGTAATGCACGCGGTAATGCCGGGCAGCAGTGGCACGCCGGTGGCAGTAGTAGTGGTACCGCTGGCAGTAGCAGCAGGCAATGTGGCACGCTGCTGGCAGTGGCAGGTACGCTGGCAGTGGCATGCTGGTAGCAGTAGCAGCGGGCAACGCCAATGCAGTAGCAGTGGCAATGCTGGCAGTAGAGCGGCTGGCACGGTAGCAGCAGTAGTAGCGTTAGTAGCACAAGAGATAGAAAAGGGAGTAAAGGGTGCAGGGAGACAATAGTAATGGTAATAGTAATAGTAGTAATGGAGAGGTAGTGGTAGAAGTGGGGTCAGTCTAACAACAATTCTACAACGATACAGCTGTTACTTTCTCTCTACTTTCACCGAAGTAAATTAATTGTCTCAACTCATTCTGCGCTCATCAGAAAATTTCTTAAAATACTGAACTGCTTTCCGGTGCGAGTTTTCCGTGGAATGAGTTGCCTGTCTTGTATTGTGCTCTCCTGCTGAGATGCTGCTGGTGATGCTGAGGCAGATGTGAGAGGAGGAATGAGGGGGGAATGAGGAGAGGAAGGAGGTATGGAAGTAGGACGTCAGGTGTGAGGAGTGTAGGAGAGAGAGAGAGAGAGAGAGAGAGAGAGAGAGAGAGAGAGAGAGAGAGAGAGAGAGAGAGAGAGAGAAGAGGCCAGCTCGTGACCTACCAAACATACAAGCAGATACAGGATCACTACTACACACACTCGACGCTTCCATACAATCCCTCAAGAATATGCCCAGACCAGCCCTGAAGGTACCTTAGGGTCCGTCCTACGCTGGAGGGTATCCCAGGGTCTCTCCCACTAGGTATAGTGCCCTGGATACCTCCCACTAGGCTGGATCACCCACTGAAACACCGCCACTGAAGATTAGGAACCCTGAAAAAGTAACCTCTGACTACGCGTTTTAAATCCTAAATTCAATGACTTACTGCTTTACCTCTTACTGTAATAATAATAATAATAATAATTAGTGACGAGAAAAAGGACTATGGGTGGAGGAGGATTATGCTGTTGGTGAATTACTGTGGGTGGTGATTAATGTGGGTTAAGAGGTTAAGGTGTGTGGAGGGGGTGTTATAGTGGGTGGAGGGGGTGTTATAGTGGGTGGAAGGGGTGTTATAGTGGGTGGAGGGGGTGTTATAGTGGGTGGAGGGGGTGTTATTGTGGGTGGAGGGGGTGTTATTGTGGGTGGAGGGGTGTTATAGTGGGTGGGTGGGGGGGGTGTTATAGTGGGTGGAGGGGGTGTTATAGTGGGTGGAGGGGGTGATATAGTGGGTGGAGGGGGTGATTATAGTTATAGTGGGTGGAGGGGGTGATATAGTGGGTGGAGGGGGTCTTATAGTGGGTGGAAGGGGTGTTATAGTGGGTGGAGGGGGTGTTATAGTGGGTGGAGGGGGTGTTATAGTGGGTGGAGGGGGTGTTATCGGGGGTGGCGGGGGTGTTATTGTGGGTGGAGGGGGTGTTATAGTGGGTGGAAGGGGTGTTATAGTGGGTGGAGGGGGTGTTATAGTGGGTGGAGGGGGTATTATAGTGGGTGGAAGGGGTGTTATAGTGGGTGGAAGGGGTGTTATAGTGGGTGGCGGGGGTGTTTTAGTGGGTGGAGGGGGTTTTATAGTGGGTGGAGGGGGTGTTATTGTGGGTGGAGGGGGTGTTATAGTGGGTGGAGGGGGTGTTATAGTGGGTGGAAGGGGTGTTATAGTGGGTGGAAGGGGTGTTATAGTGGGTGGAGGGGGTGTTATTGTGGGTGGTTGGGGTGTTATAGTGGGTGGATGGGGTGTTATAGTGGGTGGAGGGGGTGTTATAGTGGGTTTTGATGTGGTCAGTCCCTCAAATCTTGAGGGACTGACCACATCAAAACTCCCATTTCTACCTTATCCATCCTCACCTTCTCCAGTATTCGATTGAAGAAATCTGCTGTGTAGGCGAAACGTTGCGGAGTCAAGATACCCAAGTGTTATACACTTCTCAGTCATCAGCTCGTCGGTATGCAAGTTTCTCTCCTCATAACCCGGACTCTCTTCTCCATCTCCTCGTGAATAAATTCATTTTCTCCTCCATATTCATCTTGCATTCGATTCCGTAGCTCGGTTGGTAGCGCAGTCACCTCGCACACTGAGGTCCGAGGATCGATCCCCGGTACGGGTGGAAACATTAGGACGTGTTTCCTTAAGACACTTGTTGTCCATGTTCACCTAGCAGTATGTAGACACCTGGGTGTTAGTGGACTGGTGTGGGTCGCATCCTGGGGACAAAATTGCCCAAATTTGCGGGAAATACTCAGCATAACAAGTGGCTTTCTATATAGTAGTATGTCATTGGTGTCAGCTATGGTCTGTATAAGTTGTATTATGTACATGTAGAAATATTTTTATTATTAATCCAACATCCTCCATCCTTTCTGTTCCTCCTTTTTATTAGTACTGCTTTTGCTTGTCCTACCAGTTACGTCTTTCTTAGTACCAATTTTTTTACACTCAAGATTTTCACCACTTTCTCTCGTATTACTCTATCAACCTTGTTTGTGTGTGTGTGTGTGTGTGTGTGTGGTGTGTATGGTTGTGTGTGTGTGTGTGTGTGGTGTGTATGGTTGTGTGTGGTGTGGGTGTGTGTGGTGTGTGTGTGTGTGTGTGTGTGTGTGTGTGTGTGTGTGTGTGTGTGTGTGTGTATGTGTGTGTGGTGTGTGTGGTGTGTGTGTGTACTCACCTCACCTACTCACCTAGTTGAGGTTGCGGGGGTCGAGTCCGAGCTCCTGGCCCCGTGTGTGTGTGTGTGTGTGTGTGTGTGTGTGTGTGTGTGTGTGTGTGTGTGTGTGTGGTGTGTGTGGTGTGTGTGGTGTGTGTGGTGTGTGTGTGTGTGTGTGTGTGTGTGTGTGTGTGTGTGTGTGTGTGTGTGTGTGTGTGTGTGTGTGTGTGTGTGTGTGTGTGTGTGTGTGTGTGTGTGTGTGTGTGTGGTGTGTGTGGTGTGTGTGGTGTGTGTGGTGTGTGTGGTGTGTGTGGTGTGTGTGGTGTGTGTGGTGTGTGGTGTGTGTGGTGTGTGGGGTGTGTGGGGTGTGTGTGGTGTGTGTGTGTGGTGTGTGTGGTGTGTGTGGTGTGTGTGGTGTGTGTGGTGTGTGTGGTGTGTGTGGTGTGTGTGGTGTGTGTGGTGTGTGTGGTGTGTGTGTGTGTGTGTGGTGTGTGGTGTGTGTGGTGTGTGTGTGTGTGTGTGTGGTGTGTGTGGTGTGTGTGGTGTGTGTGGTGTGTGTGGTGTGTGTGGTGTGTGTGGTGTGTGTGGTGTGTGGTGTGTGTGGTTGTGTGTGTGTGGTGTGTGTGGTTGTGTGTGTGTGTGTGTGTGGTGTGTGTGTGGTGTGTGTGTGGTGTGTGTGGTGTGTGTGTGTGTGTGTGGTGTGTGTGTGGTGTGTGGTGTGTGTGTGTGTGTGTGTGTGTGTGTGTGTGTGTGTGTGTGTGTGTGTGTGTGTGTGTACTCACCTATTTGTACTCACCTATTTGTGGTTGCAGGGGTCGAGTCCTAGCTCCTGGCCCCGCCTCTTCACCGGTTGCTACTAGGCCCTCTCTCTCCCCGCTCCATGAGCTTTATCAAACCTCGTCTTAAAACTGTGTATGGTTCCTGCCTCCACTACGTCATTTTCTAGGCTATTCCACTGCCTTACAACTCTATGACTGAAGAAATACTTCCTACTATCTCTCTGACTCATTTGTGTCTTCAACTTCCAATTGTGGCCTCTTGTTTCTGTGTCCCCTCCCTGGAACATCCTGTCCTTGTCCACCTTGTCTATTCCACGCAGTATTTTATATGTCGTTATCATGTCTCCCCTGACCCTCCTGTCCTCCAGTGTCGTCAGGCCGATTTCCCTTAATCTTTCTTCATAGGACATTCCCCTTAGCTCTGGAACTAACCCTGTTGCAAACCTTTGTACTTTCTCTAGTTTCCTGACGTGCTTTATCAAGTGCGGGTTCCAAACAGGTGCTGCATACTCCAGTATGGGCCTGACATACACGGTGTACAGTGTCTTGAATGATTCCTTACTAAGGTGTCGGAATGCTGTTCTCAGGTTTGCCAGGCGCCCATATGCTGCAGCAGTTATCTGATTGATGTGTGCTTCCGGAGACATGCTCGGTGTTATACTCACCCCTAGATCTTTCTCCTTGAGTGAGGTTTGCAGTCTTTGGCCACCTAGCCTATACTCTGTCTGTGGTCTTCTGTGCCCTTCCCCCATCTTCATGACTTTGCATTTGGCAGGATTAAATTCGAGAAGCATTTGCTGGACCAGGTGTCCAGTCTGTCCAGGTCTCTTTGAAGTCCTGCCTGGTCCTCATCAGATTTAATTCTCCTCATTAACTTCACATCATCTGCAAACAGGGACACTTCTGAGTCTAACCCTTCCGTCATGTCGTTCACATATACCAAAAATAGCACTGGTCCTAGGACCGACCCCTGTGGGACCCCGCTCGTCACAGGTGCCCACTGTGATACATCATTACGTACCATGACTCGTTGTTGCCTCCCTGTCAGGTATTCTCTGATCCATTGCAGTGCCCTTCCTGTTATATGCGCCTGATGCTCTAGCTTCTGCACTAATCTCTTGTGAGGAACTGTGTCAAAGGCCTTCTTGCAGTCCAAGAAGATGCAATCAACCC
Source organism: Cherax quadricarinatus (assembly GCF_038502225.1). Lineage (NCBI taxonomy): Eukaryota > Metazoa > Arthropoda > Malacostraca > Decapoda > Parastacidae > Cherax > Cherax quadricarinatus. The sequence goes on from NC_091378.1 coordinate 6,200,899, forward strand.
ACCCCTCTCTCTCTTGTCTTACTTCTGTTATTTTATCATAAAACTCCAGAAGGTTTGTGACACAGGATTTGCCTTCCGTGAATCCGTGCTGGTTGGCATTTATACTCCTGTTCCGTTCCAAGTGCTCCACCACTCTCCTCCTGATAATCTTCTCCATAATTTTGCATACTATACACGTCAATGACACAGGTCTATAGTTTAGTGCCTCTTTTCTGTCTCCTTTTTTGAAAATGGGAACTACATTTGCCGTCTTCCATACCTCAGGTAGTTGCCCAGTTTCCAGGGATGTGTTGAAGATTGTGGCAAGTGGTACGCACAACATATCTGCTCCCTCTCTAAGGACCCACGGAGAGATGTTGTCTGGTCCCATTGCCTTTGAGGTATCGATGTCCCTTAGCAGTTTCTTCACCTCCTCCTCATCTGTATGTATGTCGTCCAACACTTGTTGGTGTATTCCTTGTTGGTGTCCCCATCTGGTCTGTCCCCCCAGAGTCCTTCCTGTCTCTACTGTAAATACTTCCTTAAATCTCGTGTTGAGCTCCTCACATACCTCTTGATCGTTTCTTGTGAGTTCTCCACCTTCTTTCCTCAGCCTTATCACCTGGTCCTTGACTGTTGTCTTCCTCCTAATGTGGCTATACAGCAGTTTCGGGTCAGATTTGACTTTCGATGCTATGTCGTTTTCATACTGTCGCTGGGCCTCCCTCCTTATCTGCGCATACTCGTTTCTGGCTCTTCTACTAATCTCCTTGTTTTCCTGGGTCCTATGCCTCCTGTACCTTTTCCATTCTCTGTTGCACTTAGTTTTTGCCTCCCTACACCTTCGGGTAAACCAAGGACTCGTTTTGGTCTTCCTATTATTTCTGTTTCCCTTGGGAACAAAACTTTCCTCTGCCTCCTTGCACTTTGTTGCCACATATTCCATCATCTCGTTTACTGATTTTCCTACCATTTCTCTGTCCCACTGAACCTCCTGCAGGAAGTTTCTCATACCTGTGTAGTCCCCCCTTTTATAGTTTGGCCTGTCCCCTTCAGTTCCTGTTACCTTCTCCACTTGTAACTCTACCATATAGTCAAAACTCAGAACCACATGATCGCTAGCTCCAAGGGGCCTCTCGTAAGTGATGTCCTCAATGTCTGAACTGCTCAGGGTGAACACATGATCCAGTCTTGCTGGCTCATCCTCCCCTCTCTCTCTGGTTGTGTCCCTGACATGTTGATGCATGAGGTTTTCAAGTACCACATCCATCATCTTGGCTCTCCATGTTTCGGGACCCCCATGTGGCTCCAGGTTTTCCCAGTCGATCTCCCTGTGGTTGAAATCGCCCATTACCAGTAACTTTGCTCTGCTCGAGTGAGCTCTTCTTGCCACCTCAGCCAGTGTGTCCACCATCACCCTGTTGTTTTCTTCGTACTCCTCTCTTGGCCTCCTGCAGTTCTGTGGTGGGTTATACATCACTCCAATGACTACTTTATGTTCTCCGGACTGAATTGTACCTACAATGTAGTCTCTTTCTCCAATCATGTCCATGCCTTCCATTTCCTCAAATCCCCATTGGTGTTTTATGAGCAGTGCAACCCCTCCTCCCCCTCTACTCTTTCTATCTTTCCTCAGGATCTGATATCCTGTTGGGAAGATTGTGTCTGTTATTGTCTCAGCGAGTTTTGTTTCTGTGACTGCTATGATGTCTGGGGATTTTTCACTGATTCTTTCATTCCACTCCTCATGTTTATTCGTTATTCCATCCGCGTTTGTGTACCAAACCTTTAGTTTCTTTTCTATCATTGTGGTCATGCAAGTATATTGGGGTTGGGGGAGCGAGAGCCTTGGTGGGGGCCTATATGGGGCTGTGGTGTAGGTGGGGTTTGTGTTGATGGGGGTGGGGTCAGAATGCCCATAAGGGACAGCTGTTGGGGTGAGGTTTGTGATATGGGGGTTGGTGGCAGAGGGAACAGTGAGTGGGTTGTAGTATAGGTTGCTCAGTTGCGTTGGGAATGTCGCGGGTGGAGTCTTTTGGTGGGAGATTCTGTGGGGTGTGTTTGCCCTTCCTCCTGTGTCTGGGTCCTGCTCATTTTCATTGCTTCTCGTTCCTCCTTGCGTCTCTGTACCCTCTCTTTCAGTGTAGTCCTTTCTTCTTGTGTTCTGTCGCGGTCGAGGTATACTCTCTGGTACCCCTCTTTGTCCCTCAGTCTTGCTTTCTCTTGCAGAATCCTGGTTCGAACTGATTCTTCCTTGAAAGTTACTCTGACAGGCCGTATCCTTCCACTCGCAAACCACCCAATTCTCTGAAAATTTGTCACCTGGGTCATATTGCCCTCCCCTATTGTTTTCATGATGCCTTCAATCATTTTTTTCTCCTCCTGTTTTATTTCTTCAAAGTTGGCCCCCTTGGCTTCTTGGAGCCCGTACACAAAAACTGACCTCGCCCTTTCCTCCTCCCACTGAGTCTCCATCTGCTTCCTCTGAGGCATTTTATTTCCTTCCATTGACATGTTCTTGCCTTCAGTCCCTGTCATATCTGAAACTTCTATTCTCAGTGAACTGTCTTTCCTGACCAGCTGTCCCTTGCTACTGCAGTTGGCTGTTAGAATCTCTGCATATAACAAACCTTCATTGTCTTCGGACCTGTCGCTTGATCTTAGTGTGCTCATCGTCTTTTCCCTGGCCCCACGTGGGTCTGATAGGGCCTTCGTGTGTGTGTGTGTGTGTGTGTGTGTGTGTGTGTGTGTGTGTGTGTATGTGTGTATGTGTGTGTGTGTGTGTGTGTGTGTGTGTGTGTGTGTGTGTGTGTGTGTGTGTGTGTGTGTGTGTGTGTGTGTGTGTACTCACCTAGTTGTACTCACCTAGTTGAGGTTGCGGGGGTCGAGTCCGAGCTCCTGGCCCCGCCTCTTCACTGATCGCTACTAGGTCACTCTCCCCGAGCCGTGAGCTTTATCATACCTCTGCTTAAAGCTATGTATGGATCCTGCCTCCACTACATCGCTTCCCAAACTATTCCACTTACTGACTACTCTGTGGCTGAAGAAATACTTCCTATTTGTATGTGTGTGTGTGTGTGTGTGTGTGTGTGTGTGTGTGTGTGTGTGTGTGTGTGTGTGTGTGTGTGTGTGTGTGTGTGTGTGTGTGTGTGTGTGTGTGTGTATGTGTGTGTGTGTGTGTGTGTGTGTGTGTGTGTGTCAGCACGCTGTCATCAGTCTGGTCCTGGCAGTCAGCAACACATGTTTACAAATGAATTTATTACCATACATTACACACTTGCCTCAGCTAAATCTTCATCTAAACTCGGGTTGTGTTTTTCACCTCAAACACATTAACAAACACACGTACAGAAAAACACATGCATACACCTAAAAAAAAAAACACGAATAATTTTTTCCCCATCATAAAAAGCTGTAATCAGCTCTGTTTTTCAATTCAATTTCACAAAAATAATTTTTTCTTACTCTACGATGAAGATAAATCTGAATGATATTGCAGTAGAATGATCAGTTGAATAATTAAGTATAGACAAATAGAAGCTTATCATAAACCGTGTATTCTATTCTCTATTGAGCTTCTCTGCATCTATTCTTCCTTATTCTGTCCTACAATGCTTATTCTACCCATTATCTTGCTAGTTTAAGATCACTGTCTTGCCAGTGTGAGAGATCACTGTCTTGCCAGTGTGAGAGATCACTGTCTTGCCAGTGTGAGACACCACTGTCTTGCCAGTGTGAGAGATCACTGTCTTGCCAGTGTGAGACACCACTGTCTTGCCAGTGTGAGAGATCACTGTCTTGCCAGTGTGAGAGATCACTGTCTTGCCAGTGTGAGAGATCACTGTCTTGCCAGTGTGAGAGATCACTGTCTTGCCAGTGTGAGAGACCACTGTCTTGCCAGTGTGAGAGATCACCGTCTTGCCAGTGTGAGACACCACTGTCTTGCCAGTGTGAGACACCACTGTCTTGCCAGTGTGAGAGATCACTGTCTTGCCAGTGAGAGACACCACTGTCTTGCCAGTGTGAGACACCACTGTCTTGCCAGTGTGAGACACCACTGTCTTGCCAGTGTGAGACACCACTGTCTTGCCAGTGTGAGACACCACTGTCTTGCCAGTGTGAGACACCACTGTCTTGCCAGTGTGAGACACCACTGTCTTGCCAGTGTGAGACACCACTGTCTTGCCAGTGTGAGACACCACTGTCTTGCCAGTGTGAGACACCACTGTCTTGCCAGTGTGAGACACCACTGTCTTGCCAGTGTGAGACACCACTGTCTTGCCAGTGTGAGACACCACTGTCTTGCCAGTGTGAGACACCACTGTCTTGCCAGTGTGAGACACCACTGTCTTGCCAGTGTGAGACACCACTGTCTTGCCAGTGTGAGACACCACTGTCTTGCCAGTGTGAGACACCACTGTCTTGCCAGTGTGAGACACCACTGTCTTGCCAGTGTGAGACACCACTGTCTTGCCAGTGTGAGACACCACTGTCTTGCCAGTGTGAGACACCACTGTCTTGCCAGTGTGAGACACCACTGTCTTGCCAGTGTGAGACACCACTGTCTTGCCAGTGTGAGACACCACTGTCTTGCCAGTGTGAGACACCACTGTCTTGCCAGTGTGAGACACCACTGTCTTGCCAGTGTGAGACACCACTGTCTTGCCAGTGTGAGACACCACTGTCTTGCCAGTGTGAGACACCACTGTCTTGCCAGTGTGAGACACCACTGTCTTGCCAGTGTGAGACACCACTGTCTTGCCAGTGTGAGACACCACTGTCTTGCCAGTGTGAGACACCACTGTCTTGCCAGTGTGAGACACCACTGTCTTGCCAGTGTGAGACACCACTGTCTTGCCAGTGTGAGACACCACTGTCTTGCCAGTGTGAGACACCACTGTCTTGCCAGTGTGAGACACCACTGTCTTGCCAGTGTGAGACACCACTGTCTTGCCAGTGTGAGACACCACTGTCTTGCCAGTGTGAGACACCACTGTCTTGCCAGTGTGAGACACCACTGTCTTGCCAGTGTGAGACACCACTGTCTTGCCAGTGTGAGACACCACTGTCTTGCCAGTGTGAGACACCACTGTCTTGCCAGTGTGAGACACCACTGTCTTGCCAGTGTGAGACACCACTGTCTTGCCAGTGTGAGACACCACTGTCTTGCCAGTGTGAGACACGACTGTCTTGCCAGTGTGAGACACCACTGTCTTGCTAGTGTGAGACACCACTGTCTTGCTAGTGTGAGACACCACTGTCTTGCTAGTGTGAGACACCACTGTCTTGCTAGTGTGAGACACCACTGTCTTGCTAGTGTGAGACACCACTGTCTTGCTAGTGTGAGACACCACTGTCTTGCTAGTGTGAGACACCACTGTCTTGCTAGTGTGACACACCACTGTCTTGCTAGTGTGACACACCACTGTCTTGCTAGTGTGAGACACCACTGTCTTGCTAGTGTGAGACACCACTGTCTTGCTAGTGTGAGACACCACTGTCTTGCTAGTGTGAGACACCACTGTCTTGCTAGTGTGAGACACCACTGTCTTGCTAGTGTGAGACACCACTGTCTTGCTAGTGTGAGACACCACTGTCTTGCTAGTGTGAGACACCACTGTCTTGCTAGTGTGAGACACCACTGTCTTGCTAGTGTGAGACACCACTGTCTTGCTAGTGTGAGACACCACTGTCTTGCTAGTGTGAGACACCACTGTCTTGCTAGGGTGAGACACCACTGTCTTGCTAGGGTGAGACACCACTGTCTTGCTAGTGTGAGACACCACTGTCTTGCTAGTGTGAGACACCACTGTCTTGCTAGTGTGAGACACCACTGTCTTGCTAGTGTGAGACACCACTGTCTTGCTGCTCTCCTGAAGACCTCCATTATTTCTTCGGCTTCCTTGGTCGATTCCTTGGGTGGGACCGGAACCTTATTCACTGTGGCGTCCCCTCTTTTTCCTTCCACGGTCATTCTACGCTCTTCCTCCTCCCATGGTCATTCTTCTTCCTCCATCCACGGCCATCCTATTGAGTCGTCGTCTCCTCCACTCACAGTCGCTCTGCGAAGTCTCCTTCTCTTCCATCCTCGGTCATTCTCTTAACATCCTCCGCATGGTACCTTTGTTCTTTAACGCCTCAATCACCACACCTGGGCGTTCTTCGAGAGGTCTGGCCCTCGATCCTATGAACTCCAACGCCCCAGCATCTTTCTCCATTTGTATTCTCCTGCCTTCATTTGTCCATACTGCTCACAATAGATTCTTCAACACTTGTATCTTCTCCTGTATTGACAGTGAAGAAATACTTGTAAAATCAACTTCTACTGAGAGAATCTTTCGTCCTGCGTAGACCGTCATCAAAACCTCGGTAATTCTGGCATAACATCTAATAGTCGGAACAAGCAAACTATTCCTGCTCTAAATCAGTGTTGACATAGGTTGTGTAGGTCACGTTCTTGCATGAAATGAATAGCTCATTGGTGTCTCAGCACACGTTTAAAGACTCATGGCGAGTATTGATACAATTACCGACAAAATGTTTGCTAAATGATCACAAATTCAATTAATGGACATTTTATTGTGACAACTGCCTGGAAAAATTCCTGTAGAGCGAAACGTTGCCACAATAAAATGCCACAAGTTACATCTGTGCCTTTTTACGTGAAAAATTTTAGTGTCACTGGTCTGTCATGTTGTTGCCTTAGTTCTGTTGCCTTAAGGTCAACGTCAGCTGCTTTAAGGGCACGTCAGTTCTCCTGCTTTCTAATATTTTTCCACTATAATCGACGTTGTCCATAATTACTATCACATTTGCTTTGTTTCCTAAGTTGATGTCTAGAATCTTTCCTTAATTCATGGACAATTGTGTTGCAGAGGTCTGAGGGCAGCTCACACCTCTGCAACACAACTGTACACTTGTCAAGGATCCGGAATTTCATCTGTATCTAACCTGCTCCTGCAAAGCACACACTAGGTACTCGTGCTAAGACGACTCTGCATGTTTTTATACAAATATCGAATTTTAAAAATCAGGGCCAGGTTATTCGAGCATCGATACACTGCCTAATTCTTTTCCGAACTCTGGAGGATTTGTGTTGACACAACTTGTAAGGTGGGACGAGTTAGCGAAGAAATTATCTGGGTCTTCAATTCTCATGGCGTTGATTGGATTGCTTAACACTGATTCATATATATATTTTTTTTTTTTTAGATTTCACTAAATTCCATATACAAGTCCAGCACATGGGAGAAACTTATGACGACGTTTCGGTCGGAATTGGACCATAAAAACCTCGGTAATTTGAGTATAATTATCTAACAGGTGGTGGCAAGCAAACTGTTCCTGCTCTAAACCCGTGTTGACATGTGTTATGTAGATCATTAATGGTCCAAGTCGGACCGAAACGTCGTCTTAAGCTTCTTTTATATGCGGGTTGTGTATTGTTCCAGTCACGGTATTGTGTCTTCTTATTCTTGACTCTTGAACACTATATACTTAATTACCCACTTAAGTAAATTTTCTAAATTTGCTTGTAGCAGATAAGGGAACTGTAGATATAAATCCAGATGTGTTCCTGTTAACCCTTTCGAGGCCTAGTTCCTAGGTCTTTCGTGTATCCACATGCTCTTGCGCTACCCTCCACAGGATAGATATGGGGAGCACAATAAACTAGGCACTTCGGTGGCAAAATCTAAAATCTTATTCTTCACCCCATCCATTGTTGTTGTCTGTGTACACGACTTCTCTGGACGGAGAATTAATATTGCAAGACGAGGAGTTTTCTCACTTCCTGGTTTTACTTACGGTAAAATGGTCTGTTATTACTTCATCTCTATTAACGGGAAAAATTCTGTTGTGTTATTCCACACACTCAATTTACAGTAAAAATGTTCTTGTATTATTCCACTCTCACAATTTACAGTAAAAATGTTCGTGTATTATTCCACTCTCACAATTTACAGTAAAAATGTTCGTGTATTATTCCACTCTCACAATTTACAGTAAAAATGTTCGTGTATTATTCCACTCTCTCAATTTACAGTAAAAATGTTCGTGTATTATTCCACTCTCACAATTTACAGTAAAAATGTTCGTGTATTATTCCACTCTCACAATTTACAGTAAAAATGTTCGTGTATTATTCCACTCTCTCAATTTACAGTAAAAATGTTCGTGTATTATTCCACTCTCACAATTTACAGTAAAAATGTTCGTGTATTATTCCACTCTCACAATTTACAGTAAAAAGCTCCTATCTCATTACTTTCACTCTACATTTCGAAGGTTGAAAATAATAATAATAATAGTTATAAGATACCCCAAATAACAGTCTACAGGAGAAATATAGATGACTGGAACAAAATTCTTATTGTTAGTAAAGTGAGTGACTTTGATAACTATTAAATAGGTGGGAAGGTACGAGAGTTGATGTGGGTGTTAGACATACCTAGGATGGGTCAGTGGTTGATAATTGGATGAAATACGGACAAGTTGAGGAGTAAAACAGTGTTTCACGTCCGTTTTGGAAAACTGCACAGTAATGTTGTATTATGAGATGATTTATTGACTACGTTTCGCCAACACAGTGGGTTTTATAAAGTCACAAACAGATCTATATTTCGACCCCCTTCTGGGGTCCTCTTCAGTATTGCCACCACCACTGTCACCACAGCTACTACCACCACCACAACTGCCACCACAGCTACTACCAACACCACCACAACTACAACCACCACAACATCTACTACTACAGCCACCACCACCAACACTGCCACCACAACTACTACTACCACCACCACTATTAATGCCACCAAAACTACAACTACCACCACAACTACTACTACCACCACTACTACTACCACAACTACCATCACCACCGGAACTACTACTACTACCACCACTACTACTACGACAACTACTAGTACCACTACCACAACTACCACCACAGCTACCACCGCCACAACTACCACCACCACAGCTACCACCACCACCACCACAGCTACCACCACCACCACAGCTACCACCACCACAGCTACCACCGCCATCGCTACCACCACCACCACAACCACCACCACAACTACCACCACCACCACAACTACCACCACCACCACAGCTACCACCATTCTCGTTTTCTGGTGTGCAAGCACAGGGCCATAATTTACATAACAGCAAAAATGAGATTGGTTCTTGGCGAGAAAGCAAGAGAAAGTGCAAGCAAACAAAGAAGAATACTTGCAGCGCTAAACCCACATGGATTATTGAGCTGGAGGTGCGATGGAGACTCGACCCTCCGTCTTCGTCACGCAGCACACAAATTATCCCAAACATACTTGACTGTAGGGCTGTAGGGGCGAGTTTTGTATTGGTTCAAGTGCGGAGGTGAGCCTTGAGTGGGCGAGATGGTAGTGGGCGAGATGGCGGTGGGCGAAATGGAGAGACATGATCAGAAATGGAGAGACATGATCAGGAATGGAGAGATGATCAGGAATGGAGAGATGATCAGGAATGAAGAGATGATCAGGAATGAAGAGATGATCAGGAATGAAGAGATGATCAGGAATGGAGAGATGATCAGGAATGAAGAGATGATCAGGAATGAAGAGACATGATCAGGAATGAAGAGATGATCAGGAATGAAGAGATGATCAGGAATGGAGAGACATGATCAGGAATGAAGAGATGATCAGGAATGAAGAGATGATCAGGAATGAAGAGATGATCAGGAATGGAGAGATGATCAGGAATGAAGAGATGATCAGGAATGGAGAGATGATCAGGAATGAAGAGATGATCAGGAATGAAGAGACATGATCAGGAATGAAGAGATGATCAGGAATGAAGAGATGATCAGGAATGGAGAGACATGATCAGGAATGAAGAGATGATCAGGAATGAAGAGATGATCAGGAATGGAGAGATGATCAGGAATGAAGAGATGATCAGGAATGAAGAGACATGATCAGGAATGAAGAGATGATCAGGAATGAAGAGATGATCAGGAATGGAGACACATGATCAGGAATGAAGAGATGATCAGGAATGAAGAGATGATCAGGAATGGAGACACATGATCAGGAATGGAGAGATGATCAGGAATGAAGAGATGATCAGGAATGGAGACACATGATCAGGAATGGAGAGATGATCAGGAATGGAGAGACATGATCAGGAATGAAGACATGATCAGGAATGGAGAGATGATCAGGAATGAAGAGATGATCAGGAATGAAGAGATGATCAGGAATGAAGAGATGATCAGGAATGAAGAGATGATCAGGAATGAAGAGATGATCAGGAATGGAGACACATGATCAGGAATGGAGAGATGATCAGGAATGAAGAGATGATCAAGAACGGAGACACATGATCAGGAATGAAGAGATGATCAAGAATGGAGACACATGATCAGGAATGGAGAGATGATCAGGAATGAAGAGATGATCAGGAATGAAGAGATGATCAGGAATGGAGAGATGATCAGGAATGAAGAGATGATCAGGAATGAAGAGACATGATCAGGAATGAAGAGATGATCAGGAATGAAGAGATGATCAGGAATGGAGAGACATGATCAGGAATGAAGAGATGATCAGGAATGAAGAGATGATCAGGAATGGAGAGACATGATCAGGAATGGAGAGATGATCAGGAATGGAGAGACATGATCAGGAATGGAGAGATGATCAGGAATGAAGAGATGATCAGGAATGAAGAGATGATCAGGAATGGAGAGATGATCAGGAATGAAGAGATGATCAGGAATGAAGAGACATGATCAGGAATGAAGAGATGATCAGGAATGAAGAGATGATCAGGAATGGAGAGACATGATCAGGAATGAAGAGATGATCAGGAATGAAGAGATGATCAGGAATGGAGACACATGATCAGGAATGGAGAGATGATCAGGAATGAAGAGATGATCAGGAATGAAGAGATGATCAGGAATGAAGAGATGATCAGGAATGAAGAGATGATCAGGAATGAAGAGATGATCAGGAATGAAGAGATGATCAGGAATGAAGAGATGATCAGGAATGAAGAGATGATCAGGAATGGAGACACATGATCAGGAATGAAGAGATGATCAGGAATGGAGACACATGATCAGGAATGAAGAGATGATCAGGAATGAAGAGATGATCAGGAATGAAGAGATGATCAGGAATGAAGAGATGATCAGGAATGGAGACACATGATCAGGAATGGAGAGATGATCAGGAATGGAGAGACATGATCAGGAATGGAGAGATGATCAGGAATGAAGAGATGATCAGGAATGAAGAGATGATCAGGAATGGAGAGATGATCAGGAATGAAGAGATGATCAGGAATGAAGAGATGATCAGGAATGAAGAGATGATCAGGAATGAAGAGATGATCAGGAATGAAGAGATGATCAGGAATGAAGAGATGATCAGGAATGAAGAGATGATCAGGAATGAAGAGATGATCAGGAATGGAGAGATGATCAGGAATGGAGAGATGATCAGGAATGGAGAGATGATCAGGAATGAAGAGATGATCAGGAATGAAGAGATGATCAGGAATGAAGAGATGATCAGGAATGGAGAGATGATCAGGAATGAAGAGATGATCAGGAATGAAGAGATGATCAGGAATGGAGAGATGATCAGGAATGAAGAGATGATCAGGAATGAAGAGATGATCAGGAATGAAGAGATGATCAGGAATGAAGAGATGATCAGGAATGGAGAGATGATCAGGAATGGAGAGATGATCAGGAATGAAGAGATGATCAGGAATGGAGAGACATGATCAGGAATGGAGAGATGATCAGGAATGAAGAGATGATCAGGAATGGAGACACATGATCAGGAATGGAGAGATGATCAGGAATGGAGAGACATGATCAGGAATGGAGAGATGATCAGGAATGAAGAGATGATCAGGAATGGAGACACATGATCAGGAATGGAGAGACATGATCAGGAATGGAGAGACATGATCAGGAATGGAGAGACATGATCAGGAATGGAGAGATGATCAGGAATGGAGACACATGATCAGGAATGGAGAGACATGATCTAGGTTCTAGATCACGGATACTTTTCTGAAGATTAATGGACTGAACACATCGACTCTAGGCTGAGGGACTGATTACCTCACACTACTCTTCCACTGGTCTTCTATGTATTGGACTGAAGAAGCCACTGGCTGGCGAAACATTTCCCCAATGAAGATTTCCCATATGTTGCACAAGTGTCTCTTCAACTGTGGAAACGTTTCGCCAGCCAGTGGCTTCCTCAGTCCAGTACAGAGGAGGGTGGAAGATGAGGCGGTGTTTGGGGGGATCAGTCCCTTAGCTTAAAGTTGATCACATAGGTGGATGTGACTGACATGACTAGGTCAAGGCATTGGCTTAAGCCGGTGGGAGAATTAGACCTGCCTCGCATGGGCCAGTGGGCCTCCTGCAGTGTTCCTTCTTTCTTATGTTTTTACATGTTCAGTGGTTTCCAGAAAACACGCTTACCCTCTTCTTGCATTCTCTGCTGTCTCCCTCTTTCATTCTTGTCCTCCTCTACTTCCCTATACGAGAATCATTACCACAATGTACCAGCGACTCCAGTCGAGTCAACAGGAAATGTTTGTCCCCCTTACAAGCTGAGAGACTGTGAAAGATGACAGTGAACACTGTGTTCATGACACCATCAGTGAACACTGTGTTCATAACGCCATCAGTGAACACTGTGTTCATAACACCATCAGTGAACACTGTGTTCATAACGCCATCAGTGAACACTGTGTTCATAACACCATCAGTGAACACTGTGTTCATAACACCAGTGAACACTGTGTTCATAACACCATCAGTAAACACTGTGTTCATAACACCATCAGTGAACACTGTGTTCATAACACCATCAGTGAACACTGTGTTCATAACACCATCAGTGAACACTGTGTTCATAACACCATCAGTGAACACTGTGTTCATAACACCATCAGTGAACACTGTGTTCATAACACCATCAGTGAACACTGTGTTCATAACACCATCAGTGAACACTGTGTTCATAACACCATCAGTGAACACTGTGTTCATAACACCATCAGTGAACACTGTGTTCATAACACCATCAGTGAACACTGTGTTCATAACACCATCAGTGAACACTGTGTTCATAACACCATCAGTGAACACTGTGTTCATAACACCATCAGTGAACACTGTGTTCATAACACCATCAGTGAACACTGTGTTCATAACACCATCAGTGAACACTGTGTTCATAACACCATCAGTGAACACTGTGTTCATAACACCATCAGTGAACACTGTGTTCATAACACCATCAGTGAACACTGTGTTCATAACACCATCAGTGAACACTGTGTTCATAACACCATCAGTGAACACTGTGTTCATAACACCATCAGTGAACACTGTTCATAACACCATCAGTGAACACTGTGTTCATAACACCATCAGTGAACACTGTGTTCATAACACCATCAGTGAACACTGTGTTCATAACACCATCAGTGAACACTGTGTTCATAACACCATCAGTGAACACTGTGTTCATAACACCATCAGTGAACACTGTGTTCATAACACCATCAGTGAACACTGTGTTCATAACACCATCAGTGAACACTGTGTTCATAACACCATCAGTGAACACTGTGTTCATAACACCATCAGTGAACACTGTGTTCATAACACCATCAGTGAACACTGTGTTCATAACACCATCAGTGAACACTGTGTTCATAACACCATCAGTGAACACTGTGTTCATAACACCATCAGTGAACACTGTGTTCATAACACCATCAGTGAACACTGTGTTCATAACACCATCAGTGAACACTGTGTTCATAACACCATCAGTGAACACTGTGTTCATAACACCATCAGTGAACACTGTGTTCATAACACCATCAGTGAACACTGTGTTCATAACACCATCAGTGAACACTGTGTTCATAACACCATCAGTGAACACTGTGTTCATAACACCATCAGTGAACACTGTGTTCATAACACCATCAGTGAACACTGTGTTCATAACACCATCAGTGAACACTGTGTTCATAACACCATCAGTGAACACTGTGTTCATAACACCATCAGTGAACACTGTGTTCATAACACCATCAGTGAACACTGTGTTCATAACACCATCAGTGAACACTGTGTTCATAACACCATCAGTGAACACTGTGTTCATAACACCATCAGTGAACACTGTGTTCATAACACCATCAGTGAACACTGTGTTCATAACACCATCAGTGAACACTGTGTTCATAACACCATCAGTGAACACTGTGTTCATAACACCATCAGTGAACACTGTGTTCATAACACCATCAGTGAACACTGTGTTCATAACACCATCAGTGAACACTGTGTTCATAACACCATCAGTGAACACTGTGTTCATAACACCATCAGTGAACACTGTGTTCATAACACCATCAGTGAACACTGTGTTCATAACACCATCAGTGAACACTGTGTTCATAACACCATCAGTGAACACTGTGTTCATAACACCATCAGTGAACACTGTGTTCATAACACCATCAGTGAACACTGTGTTCATAACACCATCAGTGAACACTGTGTTCATAACACCATCAGTGAACACTGTGTTCATAACACCATCAGTGAACACTGTGTTCATAACACCATCAGTGAACACTGTGTTCATAACACCATCAGTGAACACTGTGTTCATAACACCATCAGTGAACACTGTGTTCATAACACCATCAGTGAACACTGTGTTCATAACACCATCAGTGAACACTGTGTTCATAACACCATCAGTGAACACTGTGTTCATAACACCATCAGTGAACACTGTGTTCATAACACCATCAGTGAACACTGTGTTCATAACACCATCAGTGAACACTGTGTTCATAACACCATCAGTGAACACTGTGTTCATAACACCATCAGTGAACACTGTTCATAACACCATCAGTGAACACTGTGTTCATAACACCATCAGTGAACACTGTGTTCATAACACCATCAGTGAACACTGTGTTCATAACACCATCAGTGAACACTGTGTTCATAACACCATCAGTGAACACTGTGTTCATAACACCATCAGTGAACACTGTGTTCATAACACCATCAGTGAACACTGTGTTCATAACACCATCAGTGAACACTTGCACATAACGAGAAAATCTTAGCGTTATATTTCGCACGTCAAGAAAAATTTATGCATCTCCACAGGGAAGGAGAGGAGTGGAGAGGGAAGGAGAGGAGAGGGAAGGAGTGGAGAGGGAAGGAGAGGAGTGGAGAGGGAAGGAGTGGAGAGGGAAGGAGTGGAGAGGGAAGGAGTGGAGAGGGAAGGAGTGGAGAGGGAAGGAGTGGAGAGGGAAGGAGTGGAGAGGGAAGGAGAGGAGTGGAGAGGGAAGGAGTGGAGAGGGAAGGAGTGGAGTGGAGAGGGAAGGAGTGGAGAGGGAAGGAGTGGAGAGGGAAGGAGTGGAGAGGGAAGGAGTGGAGAGGGAAGGAGTGGAGAGGGAAGGAGTGGAGAGGGAAGGAGAGGAGTGGAGAGGGAAGGAGTGGAGAGGGAAGGAGTGGAGAGGGAAGGAGTGGAGAGGGAAGGAGTGGAGAGGGAAGGAGTGGAGAGGGAAGGAGTGGAGAGGGAAGGAGTGGAGAGGGAAGGAGTGGAGAGGGAAGGAGTGGAGTGGAGAGGGAAGGAGTGGAGAGGGAAGGAGTGGAGAGGGAAGGAGTGGAGAGGGAAGGAGTGGAGAGGGAAGGAGTGGAGAGGGAAGGAGAGGAGTGGAGAGGGAAGGAGAGGGAAGGAGAGGGAAGGAGAGGAATGGAGAGGGAAGGACAGGGAAGGAGAGGAATGGAGAGGGAAGGACAGGGAAGGAGAGGAATGGAGAGAGAAGGACAGGGAAGGAGAGGAGTGGAGAGAGAAGGACAGGGAAGGAGAGGAGTGGAGAGGGAAGGACACGGAAGGAGAGGGAACGACAGGGAAGGAGAGGGAAGCAGAGAGAAGGACAGGGAAGCAGAGGGAAGGAGAGGAATGGAGAGGAATGGAGAGGGAAGGACAGGAATAAAGAGGGAAGGACAGGAATGGAGAGGGAAGGACATGAATGGGAAGGACAGGGAAGCAGAGGGAAGGAGAGGAATGGAGAGGGAAGGACAGGAGTGGAGAAGGGCAGGAATGGAGAGGGAAGGACAGGAGTGGAGAAGGGCAGGAATGGAGAGGGAAGGACAGGAGTGGAGAAGGGCAGGAATGGAGAGGGAAGGGCAGGATTGGAGAGGGAGAGAGAGAGAGAGAGAGAGAGAGAGAGAGAGAGAGAGAGAGAGAGGATACATCCGCAGTGCTGCTGCTGTCCTATTCTATATGGTAGTTATACATATGAGACAGTATACATAGGAGAAGGAACACACAGAAGAATGCATAGAATACATATAAAGGAAAGAATACATAGGAGAAAGAACACACAGAAGAATGCATAGGAGAAAGAGAGGGAATGGAGAACGTGTGAACAGTTCCGAATATGAAATCCAATGTTACTTATCTCTTGAACAAGGATGAACATTTAGCAAAAATCACTGAACGATTATTCAATCGAGTACCTTCAACTCCTCGTTCAAAGCAAGTTGATTACCTAGCAATAATAGTTATGTACCGACATCGGTACCGACATCGGTAGTTTTAAAACATGACATTATATAACATAGTGGAATGCATTTTTAGCCTCTATTATATATTATAACCAGGAACGAGTGGTAGTAATGAACAATAACACTGCGACTAGCAGAGGATTCGAACCCGTGGTCTCGTGGGTTAGAGCGTCATGTGTGATTTTCGCTCACCGTGAGGTGGGCCAAAACGACATGGGTTCGAATCCTCGGCTAGTTGCAGTGTTGTTAGTGACTAATATATATATATATATATATATATATATATATATATATATATATATATATAATTAGTGCCGAATAGGTAAAATTGTCAGTTGGCAAGAACTCGTTTAAAATTAAGTCCTTCCTAAAATTTTCTCTTATACGTTTAAATATATATTTTTTTCATTTATGTTAACGTAAAAATTAATAATTTTGTACCAAAAGAACCTTAGAAAACTTACCTAACCTTATTATAACAAGCGCAATTTAATTTAGTCTAATTCAACTAAATATATTTTAGGTAAGTTTACAATGATTTATTAATAAACACAATGAAATATACATTTTTTGGTTAGGTTCAGAATAATTTTTGCGAAATTTTCGCTTGCCTTATTCGGCAAGAAAAGCGTTGCTATTTAAGCCAAAATCGCAAGTTTTACCTATTCGGCACGACATATATAAATCACGAAAGCACTTGGAATTTCTTTTTTTTCATATAGAGATATCACCTGTTTACAGTGATCTTATTGCGCGCGCGCGCGCACACACACACAATGATTACTCTGTGGCTGAAGAAATACTTCCTAACATCCCTGTGATTCATCTGTGCCTTCAACTTCCAACTGTGTCCCCTTGCTACTGTGTCCCATCTCTGGAACATCCTGTCTTTGTCCACCTTGTCAATTCCTCTCAGTATTTTGTATGTCGTTATCATGTCCCTCCTATCTCTCCTGTCCTCCAGTGTCGTCAGGTTGATTTCCCTTAACCTCTCCTCGTAGGACATTCCTCTTAGCTCTGGGACTAGTCTTGTTGCAAACCTTTGCACTTTCTCTAGTTTCTTTACGTGCTTGGCTAGGTGAGGGTTCCAAACTGGTGCCGCATACTCCAATATAGGCCTAACGTACACGGTGTACAGGGTCCTGAACGATTCCTTATTAAGATGTCGGAATGCTGCTCTGAGGTTTGCTAGGCGCCCATATGCTGCAGCAGTTATTTGGTTGATGTGCGCTTCAGGAGATTTGCCTGGTGTTATACTCACCCCAAGATCTTTTTCCTTGAGTGAGGTTTGTAGTCTCTGGCCCCCTAGACTGTACTCAGTCTGCAGTCTTCTCTGCCCTTCCCTAATCTTCATGACATTGTATTTGGTGGGGTTGAACTCCAGGAGCCAATTGCTGGACCAGGTCTGCAGATTGTCCAGATCCCTTTGTAGTTCTGCCTGGTATTCGATCGAATGAATTCTCATCAACTTCACATCATCTGCAAACAGGGACACCTCGGAATCTGTTCCTTCCGCCACGTCGTTCACGAATACCAGAAACAGTACCGGTCCTAGGCCTGACCCCTGTGGAACCCCACTCGTCACAGGTGCCCACTCTGACACCTCGCCTCGTACCATGACTCACTGCTGTCTTTCTGACAGGTATTACCTGATCCATTGTAGTGCCTTCCCTGTTATCCCTGCCTGGTCTTTCATTCATAGCTTTAAGCAGATGTATGATAAACTCATGGTGCAGGGAGTGTGATTCAGTAGCGGCCAGTGAAAAGGCGGGGCCAGGAGCTATGAATCGACCCCTGCAACCAAAACGCACGCACGCGCACGCACACACACACACACACACACACACACACACACACACACACACACACACACACACACACACCTACCAAATTGCAAGCGAATTTTGTTCCTGGTTTTTCCTACTAGCAAATGAGCTGTGTTCCTGGTTTTTCCAACTCACAAAACGAGTTCCTTGAATAGAAAACAGTACCATAAAAGAAGGCTTTTGTTTCACAAACGTACTTACCGCGGCGCACTGGCCGTAAGACTTTTATTTCTCATATCAGTGACGTGTTTGTAAGTGTGGATGAAAGTATGGAGTGCTTATGAAATACGAAACCAGTGTAAACTATAGTCGAAAGAAGGAAAATAGACAAAAGTTGAAAGGACTCTAGGGGTCCATGAAAGAGGGAGTCCTGGACCCGTCTCTCCTGACAGACAGGTCCAGGTCCTCCTGAGAGGACTCTAGTTTTAGGGACCTTCGTGTATACACATATGTAATTCTAGTATAAACAATACATACACATCAATACATACACATCTGCAATGCCAGTATATACACATCTGTAACGTCAGTATATACACATCTGTAACGTCAGTATATACACATCTGTAACATCAGTATATACACATCTGTATCGCCAGTATATACACATCTGTAACGTCAGTATATACACATCTGTAACGTCAGTATATACACATCTGTAACATCAGTATATACACATCTGTATCGCCAGTATATACACATCTGTAACGTCAGTATATACACATCTGTAACGTCAGTATATACATATCTGTAACGTCAGTATATACACATCTGTAACATCAGTATATACACATCTGTATCGCCAGTATATACAAGACTCCCTGAGCAAGTCTTAGTTACACGACCCCGTTGGTACTAGGTATCTTAGCCGTAGTTCTCTCTCAGTATCAAGCAGACATACCAGACGGGCAGATTGATAGGTTGATAATGGAATAAAATACCTACACATTGATGATTAAGACATGTGCAACAGTTGGGTTTCTTTATTTTTGAAACGTTCCGCCTACACAGTAGGCTTCTTCAGTCAAATACAGAGGCAGCGGGTGTAGTAGTGAAATGAAGATGTAATCAATCCATCAACCTTGGAGAAATAGCACTTGAGGTGGTCAGTCCCTCAGCCTGGAGAAGAGTTCAGCTCATGGTCTGGAACAATATGAAGCTGAAGCATGATGATGGAGTCTTAAATACTGTCGAAGGTGAGGTGGTAGATATAGACGATGCAGGTGAAGGGATCCACTAGTGGAAGCAAGAAGGCAGCTCCCTCTGGAATCCAACTCTTACCACTCACAACTAGTAGTTACGCGATGAAGTATGGGAGATGTCCTCTGTATCAAGATGCCGTTGTGATAAAGTGTCTTAAAGTTATGTTGATAATGGTATAGACAGACAAGCTGGGCTCTGCCACGATTACCAATATAACGCTACCATAACAGCCTGCAGCTGTCTCCTGAGCTACCATCTCTCCTTCAGCGAACGCCATATTAAACTTGGACAGCAAGGATGCGACTGATACAGTGCAACACCAAGATAAACATTGCAGGATCGAAATCACAATACCCTGATTAGATTTTGCTACCGAAGTGGCTAGTTTATTGTAAATCCACATCCTTCTAATGAAGGGTAGCGCAAGAGCATCTGGATACACTAAACACCTAAGAACTAGGCCCCCAAAAGGGGCCCATCCAGATGTACCCCCCAGGGGTACATCTGGATTTATATCCTGTGGATGCATATGGATACACAAAAGGCCTAGGAACTAGGCCTCAAAAGGGTTAACAAGAGTAGATCTGGATTAGTACAATTTTCAACTAAAATAGGGTACGAAACTGAGCGACGTCTTTACCCATTCTGGATTATTTTCAAGTGGGGACTGGATAATAATCCTAGACGGACCGAAACGTCACAATATTTCTCCTGCAGTTTGAGGGTGAATTGTGGAAGGAGAACCAATACGAAAACAAGAACCACTATAAAACTAGAACCAGCATGAACCTAGAGGCAATATTAAACCAGAACATAAAACTACAACTAATATAAAACCAGAAGTATAAAACAAGAACCAGTATGAAATTAGAACCAGTATGAAACTAGAACCAGCATAAAGCTAGAGCCACTATAAAGCTGGAACCAGTATGAAACTAGATTCCATTCACTATCCTATAAATTCCACGCCATTATTTTCAGTACGGTACGATATGTTTTCCCCTCTATTTCGCGTCTGCAATGGTCAGGGGGGGAGGTGGAGTGTAGGGAGAGAGCCTCCCGCTCTACTACCCTTACCTCGGACTTCTTAGTAATAGTCCTTAAGGAGAAAAGAGTCCAAAGGAAAGTAAAGAGTCCAAAGGAAAGTAAAGAGTCTAAAGGAAAGAGTCCAAAGGAAAGAGTTCAAAGGAAAGTAAAGAGTCCAAAGGAAAGTAAAGAGTCCAAAGGAAAGTAAAGAGTCCAAAGGAAAGTAAAGAGTCCAAAGGAAAGTAAAGAGTCCAAAGGAAAGTAAAGAGTCCAAAGGAAAGTAAAGAGTCCAAAGGAAAGTAAAGAGTCCAAAGGAAAGTAAAGAGTCCAAAGGAAAGTAAAGAGTCCAAAGGAAGGTAAAGAGTCCAAAGGAAAGTAAAGAGTCCAAAGGAAAGTAAAGAGTCCAAAGGAAAGTAAAGAGTCCAAAGGAAAGTAAAGAGTCCAAAGGAAAGTAAAGAGTCCAAAGGAAAGTAAAGAGTCCAAAGGAAAGTAAAGAGTCCAAAGGAAGGTAAAGAGTCCAAAGGAAAGTAAAGAGTCCAAAGGAAAGTAAAGAGTCCAAAGGAAAGTAAAGAGTCCAAAGGAAAGTAAAGAGTCCAAAGGAAAGTAAAGAGTCCAAAGGAAAGTAAAGAGTCCAAAGGAAAGTAAAGAGTCCAAAGGAAAGTAAAGAGTCCAAAGGAAAGTAAAGAGTCCAAAGGAAAGTAAAGAGTCCAAAGGAAAGTAAAGAGTCCAAAGGAAAGTAAAGAGTCCAAAGGAAAGTAAAGAGTCCAAAGGAAAGTAAAGAGTCCAAAGGAAAGTAAAGAGTCCAAAGGAAAGTAAAGAGTCCAAAGGAAAGTAAAGAGTCCAAAGGAAAGTAAAGAGACTAGAGCAGAGAAAATAGGGATTAAGTGTAAAGCTGCAGGTGTGAGTAGTCTCTCTCAGACACTGTTGTTATTGTTGTTGTTGCTGCCGCTGCTGTTGTTGTTGTTGCTGCCGCTGCTGCTGCTGTTGTTGTTGTTGCTGCCGCTGCTGTTGTTGTTGTTGTTGCTGCCGCTGCTGTTGTTGTTGTTGCTGCCGCTGCTGTTGTTGTTGTTGCTGCCGCTGCTGTTGTTGTTGTTGCTGCCGCTGCTGTTGTTGTTGTTGCTGCCGCTGCTGTTGTTGTTGTTGCTGCCGCTGCTGTTGTTGTTGTTGCTGCCGCTGCTGTTGTTGTTGTTGCTGCCGCTGCTGCTGTTGTTGTTGCTGCCGCTGCTGTTGTTGTTGTTGCTGCCGCTGCTGTTGTTGTTGTTGCTGCCGCTGCTGTTGTTGTTGTTGCTGCCGCTGCTGCTGTTGTTGTTGCTGCCGCTGCTGTTGTTGTTGCTGCCGCTGCTGCTGCTGTTGTTGCTGCCGCTGCTGTTGTTGTTACTACTGTTGTTGTTGCTGTTGTTTCTATTGCTGCTGCTACTGCAATTTCTGCTGTTGAGTCTCAGCTCCTGACCCTGCGTCTTCGCTGCTCGCTATGTCCACACACTCCTTGCTCCAAGAGCTTATTCGTACCTCTTCTCAAACCTACGTATGCATCCTGCCTCAACTACATCACTCCAGATTCTTCCATTATGTTTATGTGTGTATGTGTGTGTGTGTGTGTGTGTGTGTGTGTGTGTTTGTGTGTTTGTGTGTGTGTGTGTGTGTGTGTGTGTGTGTGTGTGTGTGTGTGTGTGTGTGTGTGTGTGTGTGTGTGTGTTTGTTTCCCTCCTGTCACACGTTCTCTCTCAGGGAAAAACAACATTTTCCTCTCTTGGTATGCTAATAAAAGCTTCATAACACTGCAGCAGTACAGTGCACGTCGCTACACGTCGCTGCACGTCGCTGCACGTCGCTTCTAATATGCAAGTCTCATCACATTTGCAGACTCAAATGCTATTCCTTGGTGAAAAATGCGCAGGATAACTCGAGTATTTTGGAATATAATTAAGAGAGCTTTTGATTAGTTCACAGTTGCTGCTGCTTTCTGATACTCTAGGATTTTTTTTTTTTTTTTTTTTTTTTTGGGGGGGGGGGGTCAGTGCCCCAGTGGTGCGGTCCTAGACTAGGCCTCTCAGTGGGAGGCCTGGTCTAGAACGTAGTTGTTCAACCAGGATGTTATGAACCCCAGCCAGGCTGATCAGGAGCTAATTTGAGTAAGTTTTCAAGTTCCCTCTTGAAGACAGCCGGAGGTTTCTTGGTAATTATCTTAATGTATGATGGGAGGGCGATGAAGAGTCGGGGACCTCTGACACTTCTCTCTCAGTATACTTGTCACTCCCCTGCTTTTCACTGGAGGTACTCTGCACTGTCTGTGACATATCTTGTAGGCTTGGAACCAGTCCCTCCAGGATTTTCCAGGTGTAAATTATGATTTACGTTTCTCACCTACGTTTTAATACACTTGAAGGGACTTCAAGGGATCCCAGTAGATCACTGTGTGTGTCCGAGCAGTGAAGGTTCTCTGTACGTTTTTCAGCCCAGTAATTTCGTCTGCCTTGAAGGTGGTCGCCAGTAAACAGCAGTACTACAGCCTAACGAAAACAAGCGCCTCAAAAAGACCATCATTAGCTCAACATCTCTTGCCTTGAAAATTCTAGTTATCCAGCCCATCATTTTCCTTGCGATAACAACAGCAACACTGTTGTGATCCATGAATGTGAGCTGTTGTCATCACTCACAAGTCCCATACATGGAACTTTCGCTGGTTGAATCAGTACCTCGGTTCAACCAGCCAATAACAAGGAAGCCTGCCACAGTTGTGAAGCGATGTGGTACACTTGTGAAACAACTTCGGAAGACTTGCCTTCCCTGCTGGTCGCCACAGTTTAACCGTGTCTTGTGCTTGTATTTGCCTCATTGTACATAGCTGTACTGTACAGAGACTATATGTGTTATAAATACCAGCTTACTTTTGAAGGAAAAATATTAATTTACCTTCTGCTGCCTTTTGTTGGTTCCTAATTGGTTATTGCATTACTGTCAGATGTGCAGGCCATATCTACACCTGTATAATACCATCTACGCTTTACATGGCCCCCTACGACTTTAGCGCTTCCTCGTGAATGCAGCATCATAACCTCTCTCAACTTCTATCTCTTGTTCATATGCAACTCTCTCCCCCATCCAGCCAATCTCTCTCACCTTCCCTTGACTGAGAAGTCTCACATCCGTTTATCTCTCTATCTCCTCACTCCCGTTTCTTGCCTCTTCCTCTATCTCCCCAGCACTCTTTTTTTCCTCTATCTTCTAAGTATATTGCAGCGTCAGGGCTAAACTTTTTAAACTTAACCTCTTAAGAAGATTGGCTTCTCAGAAATTCTCTTCAACCTTTGTCCACCATACATCATTTTCTTATACTAAGAGATGAAGACAACCAAACATATATATATATATATATATATATATATATGTATGTATATATATATATATATATATGTATATGTGTGTGTGTGTGTGTGTGTGTGTGTGTGTGTGTGTGTGTGTGTGTGTGTGTGTGTGTGTGTGTGTGTGTGTGTGTGTCGTGCCGATTATGTAAAACTGGTCAATTAGCAAGAACTCATTTAAAATTAAGTCCTTTCTGAAATGTTCTCTTATACGTTTAAAGATATAATTTTTTCGTTAATGTTAATGTAAAAAAAATTTAATTTTGCTCCAAAAGAATCTTAGAAAACTTACCTAACCTTATTATAACAAGAACAATTTATTTTAGCCTAACCCAACTAAATATATTTTAGATTTGTTTACAATAATTTAATACTAAACAAACACAGTGAAATATATTTTTTTCGTTAGGTTCAGAATGATTTTGGCGAAATTATTGCATACACAAATTTTCGCTTGTCCTATATGGCAAGATGAACGTTGCTATTTAAGCCAAGATCGCAAGTTCTGCCTATTCGGCAGAACTTGCGATATATATATATATTCAACAAGTCGGCCGTCTCCCACCGAGGCAGGGTGACCCAAAAAAGAAAGAAAATCCCCAAAAAGAAAATACTTTCATCATCATTCAACACTTTCACCACACTCACACATTATCACTGTTTTTGCAGAGGTGCTCAGAATACAACAGTTTAGAAGCATACACATATAAAGATACACAACATATCCCTCCAAACTGCTAATATCCCAAACCCCTCCTTTAAAGTGCAGGCATTATACTTCCCATTTCCAGGACTCAAGTCCGACTATATGAAAATAACCGGTTTCCCTGAAATCCCTTCACTAAATATTACCCTGCTCACACTCCAACAGATCGTCAGGTCCCAAGTACCATTCGTCTCCATTCACTCCTAACACGCTCACGCATGCTTGCTGGAAGTCCAAGCCCCTTGCCCACAAAACCTCCTTTACCCCCTCTCTCCAACCCTTTCGAGGACGACCCCTACCCCGCATTCCTTCCCCTATAGATTTATATGCTTTCCATGTCATTCTACTTTGATCCATTCTCTCTAAATGACCAAACCACCTCAACAACCCCTCTTCAGCCCTCTGACTAATACTTTTATTAACTCCACACCTTTTCCTAATTTCCACACTCCGAATTTTCTGCATAATATTTACACCACACATTGCCCTTAAACAGGACATCTCCACTGCCTCCAACCGTCTCCTCGCTGCTGCATTTACCACCCAAGCTTCACACCCATATAAGAGTGTTGGTACTATTATACTTTCATACATTCCCTTCTTTGCCTCCATAGACAACGTTTTTTGACTCCACATATACCTCAACGCACCACACACCTTTTTTCCCTCATCAATTCTATGATTAACCTCATCCTTCATAAATCCATCCGCCGACACGTCAACTCCCAAGTATCTGAAAGAATTGACTTCTTCCATACTCCTCCTCCCCAATTTGATATCCAATTTTTCTTTATCTAAATCATTTGATACCCTCATCACCTTACTCTTTTCTATGTTCACTTTCAACTTTCTACCTTTACACACATTCCCAAACTCATCCACTAACCTTTGCAATTTTTCTTTAGAATCTCCCATAAGCACAGTATCATCAGCAAAAAGTAACTGTGTCAATTCCCATTTTGAATTTGGTTCCCCAAAATTTAATCCCACCCTTCTCCAGAACACCCTAGCATTTACTTCCTTTACAACCCCATCTATAAATATATTAAACAACCATGGTGACATTACACATCCCTGTCTAAGACCTACTTTTACCGGGAAGTAGTCTCCCTCTTCTACTCACCCTAACCTGAGCCTCACTATCCTCATAAAAACTCTTTACAGCATTTAGTAACTTACCACCTATTCCATATACTTGCAACATCTGCCACATTGCTCCCCTATCCACTCTATCATATGCCTTTTCTAAATCCATAAATGCAATAAAAACTTCCCTACCTTTATCTAAATACTGTTCACATATATGCTTCAATGTAAACACTTGATCTACACATCCCCTACCCACTCAGAAACCTCCTTGCTCATCCGTAATCCTACATTCTGTCTTACCTCTAATTCTTTCAATTATAACCCTACCGTACACTTTTCCTGGTATACTCAGTAAACTTATTCCTCTATAATTTTTACAGTCTCTTTTGTCCCCTTTCCCTTTATATAAAGGGACTATACATGCTCTCCGCCAATCCCTAGGTACCTTCCCCTCTTTCATACATTTATTAAACAAAAGTACCAACCACTTCAACACTATATCCCCCCCTGCTTATAACATTTCTGTCATGATCCCATCAGTTCCAGCTGCTTTACCCCCTTTCATTCTACGTAATGCTTCACGTACCTCCACCACACTTACATTCTGCTCTTCTTCACTCCTAAAAGATGGTATACCTCCCTGACCAGTGCATGAAATTACCGCCTCCCTTTCTTCCTCAACATTTAAAAGTTCCTCAAAATATTCTCGCCATCTACCTAATACCTCCATCTCCCCATCTACTAACTCCCCTACTCTGTTTTTAACTGATAAATCCATACTTTCCCTAGGCTTTCTTAACTTGTTTAACTCACTCCAAAATTTTTTCTTATTTTCATTAAAATTTCTTGAGTATATATATATATATATATATATATATATATATATATATATATATATATATATATATATATATATATATATATATATGCAAAAATGACCACAGTGAAAAAAAAAATACTAAATTCCCAGTTTTCGTGATTTCTCACATACCAGGACCAGGTTGGAGTTGCCTTCCATTCTTATATTGATTGATGAATGATGATTGATGACTGATGATTGATGACTAACGACTGATGACTGACAACTCGTGATAACGACTGGCGATAATTGATTGACGACTGGTGTGAGTGATGATTGACGATCACAGATGACGGATGATTGATGATGACGGATGATGACTGATAATTATTGATGACAACCATATTCCCCCCCCCCCAAAAAAAAATCAAAACATCACAATCAAAAAAGGGCCATTTACTATCAAATTATTTTTTTTTTAAAGATCCATCAACAAAAGATAATTGCACGTCCAATATGGCCGACGATTTAACAGGGACAAAATTGAGAGCCGGGCAATAATGCAACAGATCAATTGCAGGCAATGAGCGCCATCAACCTGTCAAGCAACTCTGCACATCAATCAATCGAAAAGAATAAATTTCTGTCTCAACTTTCCTATGACTATTTTATGAGTTACTGTTATATTTATATTAACTTATACATTTTATTTATTTGTAAGTAGAGAAAAATATATTATACCCACAGTGGAGCTTAATCTCCCACAGTGGAGCTTAATCTCCCACAGTGGAGCTTAATCTCCCACAGTGGAGCTTAATCTCCCACAGTGGAGCTTAATCTCCCACAGTGGAGCTTAATCTCCCACAGTGGAGCTTAATCTCCCACAGTGGAGCTTAATCTCCCACAGTGGAGCTTAATCTCCCACAGTGGAGCTTAATCTCCCACAGTGGAGCTTAATCTCCCACAGTGGAGCTTAATCTCCCACAGTGGAGCTTAATCTCCCACAGTGGAGCTTAATCTCCCACAGTGGAGCTTAATCTCTCACAGTGGAGCTTAATCTCCCACAGTGGAGCTTAATCTCCCACAGTGGAGCTTAATCTCCCACAGTGGAGCTTAATCTCCCACAGTGGAGCTTAATCTCTCACAGTGGAGCTTAATCTCCCACAGTGGAGCTTAATCTCCTACAGGGATGTTTTATCACCCACAGTGGTGGGTGATAAAGTACTTTCTTCAAGACTGATGGAATAAACACATTTACTCCAGGCTGAGGGACTGATTACCTCAAACTCATCCTCTCTGACACCGTTCTTCTTTGTATAGGACTAAAGAAGCCACTGTGTGGCGAAACGTTTCCTCAACAAAGATTCCCGAAATGTTGCACAAGTGTCTCATTCTTCTCTATGTTCAATGGGTGCTCATTTGAACACCTTTCCAAGGAGAGTAATTCAACTGGGTCTCCATAACTGATATTCAATAATGATCCACGATAATGGATCGTAGATAAGACACGTGTGCAGAACTTAGCTATTTTGAAACGTTCTCGCCTCAAGCTGGACCGAAACGTTGTCGTAAGCACAACACCAGTCATGGTGGAGAAGTTCTGTTCCAAAGTCTGGAACTAACTGAAGATCAAGCGACAGTGTGAGACTTAAATACTCCAGGCTGAGGGACTGACAACACCAAATCTACGACTTCAAGGGAGATTGACTAATTACGTCGTCTTCACCAGTCATGGTATTGTGCTCTGTTGTTCTTAGGGTTTCAACAGTCTAATGTGGAAGCAGCCATGAGGGTGAACACATTTCCAACTTTAGGGACTGATGACCTAAAAACTACTTCATCGACTGATGGACCAATCACATCTGTCTCCACATCAGCCACCTGTGTATTCGACTGAAGTAGTCCACTGTGTAGGCGAAAGGTTTCAGAAAATCACCAAACGTGTGTTTATCTACAGTTTACACTTAATTGTAATTTTGTGCTGAAAAATGTACTCACCTGTGGTTGCAGGGATCAAGTCACAGCTCCTGGCCCTGTGTGTCACATTAACACTGCACCTCGATAAAATTCGCAAATCGCACCAATATTCTAGAACAATGTTTGAGTAAATGATGGTGGCAATGTTTCTTCTTTTTCAGGTCACCTTGCCTTGGTGGGACACTGCCGATTTATTAATAAAAAAAAATCCCTACACAAAACCAGCACTGCATCCCTTCATATCTAACCATCCGTACAACGAGGATAGACCTAGCCCGTCCACCGCTGGGATAGGTAGAGCAGAGAGACGTACGAGAGGATGGCCGTGGCTACCAGCAAGACAAACTTGGATAGATGCGAGCACGAACGTCTAATTGAAAATAAATTATTCGGAATGGATGAAAGCTAATCTGAATGCAATTCTAATCTGAGATGTAAGATCATGACACAGCTGCCATTAGAATAATGGGTGAGCTGATGGGGCATGAAATATGGGTGAAGGACAGGACAGGGAGGGCTTACACCACCACTATAATCCGTGTGGGAGGTGAGGATAGGGGGGGATACACTACTACTCTCATCCATAAAGGCAAGGATAGAAGCATACACCACTACTCACATCGATAGAGAAAAGGATAGGAGAGATACTGCGACTAGCCGGGAATCGAACCCCCGATTCTTTCGCATGCCTCCCGAAAAGCCCACCAAAATTCCGAGACGCCTTACTCGACTCAGCCATCAATGCTTCAACAATCAGGTGCCAGTACCACTGGACACGTCACTCCTGATGCCAGCACATAAGTGGCTGTGAAAACTACACAACTAATTTCATTCTCCTCCAGTCTGGAATACCAGTCTTCACCAGAAGTACACATATTAATGTAACCACATCTGTGCTGGAATCATGGGTGACATGTCCGGTGGTACTGGGCACTTGATGTTTGAGGCATTGATGGCAGAGTGTAACAAGGCATGGTAAAGGATCAGAGGTTTGATTCCCGACCAGTTGCAGTATTAATATATATACATGCATATATAATATATATATATATCCATGGGGAAGTGGAACAGAATTTTTCCTCGGTAAGCCATGCGTGTCGTATGAGGCGACTAAAATGCCGGGAGCAAGGGGCTAGTAACTCCTCATGAATACATTAGTAAATTTAAAAAGAGAAACTTTCGTTTTTCTATATGGATCATCCTGCCTCGGTGGGATACGGCCGGTTTGTTGAAAGAAGAATAACACCTGCAGGTGTTATTAAACAAGTGCGTGTACTCACCTATTTGTGGTTGCAGGGGTCGATTCATGGCTCCTGGCGCCGCCTCTTAACTGATCGCTACTAGGTCCTCTCTCTCCCTGCTCCATGAGCTTTGTTAAACCTCATCTTAAAACTATGTATGGTTCCTGCCTCCACTACATCACTTGCCAGACTATTCCACTTCCTGACAACTCTATGACTGAAGAAATACTTCCTAACATCCCTTTGACTTATCCGAGTCTCCAACTCCCAATTGTGACCCCTTGTCTGTGTGTCTCATCTCTGAAACAACTTGTCTGTCCACCTTGTCAATTCCTCGCAGTATTTTGTATGTCGTTATCATGTCTCCCCTGACCCTCCTGTCCTCCAGTGTCGTCAGGCCAGTATCCCTTAACCTTCCTTCGTAAGACATTCCCCTTAGCTGTGTGTGTGTGTGTGTGTGTGTGTGTGTGTGAAAGTGTGAGAGAGAGTGAGTGAGTGAGAGAGAGAGAGAGAGAGAGAGAGAGAGAGAGAGAGAGAGAGAGAGGTAGGTAGGTATGAGGGTAGGCATGGTAATGGCCTCACATTCAGGGTAGACATGGTAATGGCCTCACAATGAGGGTAGACATGGTAATGGCCTCACAATGAGGGTAGACATGGTAATGGCCTCACAATGAGGGTAGACATGGTAATGGCCTCACAATGAGGGTAGACATGGTAATGGCCTCACAATGAGGGTAGACATGGTAATGGCCTCACAATGAGGGTAGACATGGTAATGGCCTCACAATGAGGGTAGACATGGTGTGGCATGCAAAGAGTACGTAACCTTCATTCGGCGCATGTACACACCCTCATTTACAGGCTATCTCCCCCAACCAGCG
Organism: Cherax quadricarinatus; assembly: GCF_038502225.1. Taxonomy (NCBI): domain Eukaryota; kingdom Metazoa; phylum Arthropoda; class Malacostraca; order Decapoda; family Parastacidae; genus Cherax; species Cherax quadricarinatus. The sequence continues at coordinate 6,231,627 of NC_091378.1, forward strand.
AACCAGGTTGCTAAGAGTTGTTGATGGGGCCCCGTCGTTCAACTAGTGACCAGGTTCTAGCCAATAAGAAGATGGTTTTGGCAATCGAAAAGGTTATGTGGGTACCACTCTCCTGTCTGCCCTTGTCATTTCCATTCTAGAGCTGGTTGAAGCACGGTCTGCTATCTTGTGGCTTCTATTTCTGCCTTGCTTATCGTGGAATGCACTATACTTATCACTGTACATATTGTACATATTGCTGTTCTAAATTGGTGAAGGATAATATAAGTCTAAACTTTTTCTGCTGGGTTTATTTTGCTCCCATTACACCCGGGATAACAGGCCATTTGGAATCCTGGGTTGTAATATGGGTAGCCTGTCCGAGAGCTGGAGCTGGACTTAGAGAAACGGTTGAGCTTAGGGTGAAACTCGTAGCAGGAACATTGTGCAGCTTGCTGTCTGACATTGCATTAGCTTTGCCTACGCTTTACAAATTTTGCGTGTCAGTTACTGTTATGGTCAGCCTTGCTATTGTGTGATCGTTCAACAGCTCGCTACTAGCTTGTTCGGTGTGCTCGCTTCGCTACGGTCAATCTTCTAGAACAGTGTAGCTGTCTGGCATTGCTTTACAAATTTTGCGTGTCAGTTGCTACTAGCCTGTTCGGTGTGGAGAATTTTGCAGTTGGCTTTGCTTGTATGCGTATTCTGCAATCGTACTGTGCATAGCTAAGCGTGTTCTGCAAATTAACGTGTTACGTTGGGGGTATTCTGCAATCGTACTGTGCATAGCGAATAACTTATGCCACCTTGACGAGTCAGACGTCTGGTGTCGGCATATACTTTGCATAACCTACCTAAATTGTCCCTACAGCGTTGTTGGCAAATTGCTCGTTCCATTGGCATTAAATACAAACGCACTCTCACAGCTGCGCAACTGCGTTCACTGATTGCTGACAAACTTATAGAAGAAGAGATGGCACATCAGACTCCTCCCTCTACGGGAGCTAGGGCAAAAACTACTATGTTCTCGCGGGAGGAAGATGATACACCTACGGAGCAAAATGGTCAGTATAGTGCAGCTGGGTTGTCTCAAGGTGAATCAGCGTCGTTGGCACTTGAGCTGGCAAAAATAAATCTTGAGCAAACTAGAGAACAGAGAGCATTCGCAAGGGAAGAATTTGATAGGGAAAGAGAAAGGAGGCAGTTTTCGCATTCTGTTAATAAATTTAGTTTACAAAAAGCAGTACAGCTTGTTCCCTGCTTCAATGAGGCCGAACCAGAACAATTTTTCGAAAGCTTGGAAAATCAGGCTCGAGCCTTGAGGTGGCCGGAACAGCATTGGGCATCGTTGGTTCACACAGCATTATTGGGTAAGGCACAGGAATTTACGTCAGTATTAAATGACGCTGAATTTTCTGATTATCAAGTAGTGAAGACCACAGTGTTGGGAGCATATACATGTATCCCAGCCAAATATAAAAAAAAATTAAGCAGGGCAGACGACAGCTTGGTCAATCCTTAGTGGACTTTGTGATACAGCAAAGCTTTTATCAGCTGGTATAAAGCAAGTGGTGTCTCTACCTTTGAGGAGCTGGTGCAGCTTATTCTGATTGATAACCTGCTGGAGTCTGTGGGACCAGAGGTTCGAGTCTTTCTGCAGGATCGTGACTTAACCACTGCATTGGAGGCAGCCAGGTTGGCTGATACCTTCGAAACTAACCGCTCCTTGTCCGAGCGGTCCCGTCTCTCTTTTCAACAGCCTCGCATGAGCAGAGATCGTCAACCTTGGAGAATGAAGTGCCAGCCGGAGGGAGAACGTCTGCGTCAGCCAACTAAGTCACCTGGTGAGCCACGCTTCTCAACATATGGTCCACCTGCGGAGAGGCAAACTACTCCTGGTGCATCTCGACAACAGTATCCAGAGAAACACCAGCCAGAACGACACCATTTGCAACGTCCGCAGGGAGTAAAGGGCAAGCCTGTCGTCTGCTTCCTCTGTAACAAAGTAGGTCATATCCGTCCCAACTGCCCCCACAAACCCCAACCCATTGGGAAAATCTCTAATATCTCTAGTAACATGTCCCCTAGAGAAGTAGAAAAAGGTATGGCCCCTTATTATTGCAAGAGTCTTATTTCACTTCAGGAAAACTCAAACAACTGAAGTCAAGACCTTTAGAGATACTGGAGCATATTGCTCACTTGTAAGAGAAGGAATATTACCCCTTTCAGAGAACAATTCCTCTGTTTTATTGGAAGCATTTGGAGGAGCTATATATTCTGTCCCTTTGCATAAAATTTATGTACAGTGCAAATATTACACTGGGTACTTGACTGTAGGTGTCTCAAAAGGATTCCCCATGAAAGATGCCATGTTATTACTGGGTAATAACATTACTACTGTTAGTGCGTGTCCTGAACCTATAATGAGTAATTCTTCTCCGGTGTTGGCCATAACTCGGGCAACATCCCAAGGGTTGTCTGGAGAGAATGTTAACCTATCCTTGGACGACTCCGATCTCGGAATAGCCACGTTGTTTTATGAGGCACACCGGCCGGAGCCTCGTAAATCAAGTGAACAGATCCCGATCAAGCCTTCCTATTCCCAGGTTGCAGGATTGCCAGATGTCTCTGTTTCCATGCCCGAGGGACTGTCCTTCCGGGAGGAACAACGAAAGGACCCTTCTTTAAAATTCGCTTTTCAGGCAACCATGGGTAAATCGTCTTTGGGTCATCCGGTCAAGTATGAAGTTAAAAACGATTATTTGATCTGCACTGAGACTGGTAAGGAGATAGAGGGCCGGCAATTGTATAACAGGTTAGTGGTTCCAACTAAGTTTAGACCTCAAATATTAAATATAGCTCATAATACTTCATTAGGAGGTCACTTAGGAATTACAAAAACCTTGTATAGAATCACAAAAGAATTTTATTGGCCAAAATTAAAGAAAGATGTGAAGAATCATATTAGGTGTTGCCGAGAATGTCAGCAAGTAGGGAAACCTGGACATTCCATTAAACCTGCACCTCTCCAACCTATACCTGCTGATGGAGAACCTTTTGTAGATTTAATTATAGATTGTGTAGGTCCACTACCTAGGTCAAAGTCTAGAAATCAATATTTATTTACGATTATGGATAAAGTAACCAGATATCCTGAAGCAATTCCCATGCGTAGTATTAATACTAAAGCTATTCTCAAAGCTTTATCCAAATTCATTTCTTGTTTTGGCATTCCTAAAATTATTCAAAGTGATCAAGGTAATAACTTTACTGCCAAAGCATTTAGGGAAGTATTAACTAGGTTAGGGATAATCCACAACTTATCCACTGCCTATCATCCTCAGTCCCAAGGCGCCTTGGAAAGATTCCATCAGACGTTAAAAACTATGATGAGAACTTTTTGCATGCACTTTCCTACAGACTGGGATGAATCACTACCTTTGTTGCTGTTCTCAGTACGAGAGACGGTGCAAGAGTCTACTGGGTTTAGTCCGTTTGAGCTGATCTTTGGGCACAATGTACGAGGTCCTCTTCGGGTGCTCAAAGAAGGATGGATGGGAGAAGACGTTAGCTCAACACTCTACAACCCGTCTTCAAGGTTGCAGGTGGCACGTCAGTTAGCCAAGGCTAACCTAAAGACAGCTCAAAGTAAGATGAAACAGAGGTATGACAGAAGTGCAAAATTCCGCTCCTTCCATCCAGGAGACAAGGTGTTGGTGCAGGAACCTATACCTGGCCACACCTTGAAAGCTAGATTTACGGGACCTATGCAGATTGTAAGTAGATTATCTGATGTAAATTATGTGGTAGCTCCCATTGATAAAACCTCAAAAACTAAAATTTACATCAATCAATTAAAATATTTCCATACACCAGATAAAGTCCCAGTAATGACTCTGTCCTCTACCTCTGAGGACGACTCTGATTCTTTGCACTCTATCTCTGAAATTAATATTAAACTTTCAAATTCTGTCCTCCTCAAGGATCCTAGCCCTTTAATGGAGGGACTATCTGAAACGCAAGCAACAAATTTAACTGAGCTTCTACAGTCATATCCTAATATTTTTTCGGATGTGCCGAAAAAATGTACGTTAACTTATCATGATGTAGACGTGGGAAACTCTAAACCAATTAAACTCTCCCCCTACAGAGCTAATCCTGAAAAGCAAAGGTTACTTCAGCAGGAAGTAGAATTTCTGTTAAAGCATGGTTTAGTGGAGGAGTCATCTAGTCCATGGGCTTCACCGTGCATCCTTGTGAAGAATGCTGATGGAGGGTTTCGTATGTGTACAGACTACCGTAAGGTGAACGAGGTCACAATTACAGATGCTTACCCTCTTCCTCGTCTGGATGACGTAATTGACTTTGTGGGTAAGGCTACTTTTGTGTCCAAGTTAGATCTCCTTAAAGGTTACTATCAGGTACCTTTGACGGATAAGGCGAAGGAAATCTGCCTTCGTAATTCCAGGAGGTCATTATCAATACACAGTTACCCCCCTTCGGAATGAAAAATTCCCCTTCTTCATTCCAGAAACTTATCCATCAGGCTATTAAAGGACTTGAAGGCACGGCAGCGTACCTAGATGATATTGTTGTGGTGTCTGATACTTTGGATCAACACCTACTTAGACTTAAGGCTCTTTTTGAGACCTTTCAGAGTTCCCATTTAACAGTTAATTTATCTAAATCTTCCTTTGGCCAGGCCACTATCACTTTTCTAGGCCATGAAGTAGGTAGTGGTAAAGTTGCACCTAAACTTGCTAAAGTTCTTGCTATTAAAGATTATCCAGTTCCTCATGATAGGAAATCTCTTCAACGTTTCCTAGGCATGATAGGATTTTACAGAAGATTCTGTAAGAATTTCTCAGATATTGTAGCCCCTCTTACCTCTCTTACCAGTTACAAAGTTCCCTTTAATTGGACCTCATACTGTAACACTGCTTTCAATAAAGCAAAAAGATTATTGTGTACTGCACCCATTCTCTTGTCTCCAGACTTCTCCAAACCTTTTTCATTACAGGTTGATGCTTGTGAGTCTGGGGTTGGGGCAGTACTATTACAAATCGAGAATGAGGATTTGCAGCCTGTAGCATACTTTTCAGCCAAGTTCCAGCCACATCAGAGCCCTCGCGCTGGTACTGGCTTTGGAGCATTTCGATGTTTATGTGGGCCAGACATCGCAGGTGGTCACAGTCTACAGTGATCACAATCCTCTAGTATATCTCCAAGCCATGAAGAACCACAACACATGGCTCATGCGCTGGACGCTAAGACTGCAACCATACTCAGAATTAAATATATTGCCGGCAAAGAAAATGTGTTGGCGGACTCATTATCTAGATTCTAATATTTTTATTTATTTAGGTTAGGATGTTATATTATTTGTGGTAACCCGTTTTCACGCTCTTTTTTTTTATCCCCTGATGTGGGGTTTTTATTTTAGTGAGGGGATGCGGGCTACCGTCCGCCTGTATCTTGGACCTATGCTAGCCTGTCTGACTGCTGTCTCACTTTGAGTTTAGGGTTTGGCTTTTTGTCACGAGAAAAGCTGAGCTCTATCTAAGAGTTGGATGGTGGAGAGGAAAGGCGGTCCCATTATTTTGTGCCATGGCGGCACGGTTACCACTGGGAGGTGGCAGCCTAATCCTGAGCCTTCTCGGGGTGAGGGTGTGACATGCAAAGAGTACGTAACCTTTATTCGGCGCATGTACACACCCTCATTTACAGGCTGTCTCCCCCAACCAGCGAACCAGGTTGCTAAGAGTTGATGATGGGGCCCCGTCGTTCAACTAGTGACCAGGTTCCAGCCAATAAGAAGATGGTTTTGGCAATCGCAGAGGTTATGTGGGTACCACTCTCCTCTCTGCCCTTGTCATTTCCATTCTAGAGCTGGTTGAAGCACGGTCTGCTATCTTGTGGCTTCTATTTCTGCCTTGCTTACCGTGGAGTGCACTATACTTATCACTGTACATAGTGTACATATTGCTGTTCTAAATTGGTGAAGGATAATATAAGTCTAAACTTTTTCTTCTGGGTTTATTTTGCTCCCATTACACCCGGGGTAACAGGCCATTTGGAATCCTGGGTTGTAATACATGGTAATGGCCTCATAATGAGGGTAGACATGGTAATGGCCTCACAATGAGGGTAGACATGGTAATGGCCTCACAATGAGGGTAGACATGGTAATGGCCTCACAATGAGGGTAGACATGGTAATGGCCTCACAATGAGGGTAGACATGGTAATGGCCTCACAATGAGGGTAGACATGGTAATGGCCTCACAATGAGGGTAGACATGGTAATGGCCTCACAATGAGGGTAGACATGGTAATGGCCTCACAATGAGGGTAGACAAGGTAATGGCCTCACAATGAGGGTAGACATGGTAATGGCCTCACAATGAGGGTAGACATGGTAATGGCCTCACAATGAGGGTAGACATGGTAATGGCCTCACAATGAGGGTAGACAAGGTAATGGCCTCACAATGAGGGTAGACATGGTAATGACCTCACAATGAGGGTAGACATGGTAATGGCCTCACAATGAGGGTAGACATGGTAATGGCCTCACAATGAGGGTAGACATGGTAATGGCCTCACAATGAGGGTAGACATGGTAATGGCCTCACAATGAGGGTAGACATGGTAATGGCCTCACAATGAGGGTAGACATGGTAATGGCCTCACAATGAGGGTAGACAAGGTAATGGCCTCACAATGAGGGTAGACATGGTAATGGCCTCACAATGAGGGTAGACATGGTAATGGCCTCACAATGAGGGTAGACAAGGTAATGGCCTCACAATGAGGGTAGACATGGTAATGGCCTCACAATGAGGGTAGACATGGTAATGGCCTCACAATGAGGGTAGACATGGTAATGGCCTCACAATGAGGGTAGACATGGTAATGGCCTCACAATGAGGGTAGACATGGTAATGGCCTCACAATGAGGGTAGACATGGTAATGGCCTCACAATTAGGGTAGACATGGTAATGGCCTCACAATTAGGGTAGACATGGTAATGGCCTCACAATGAGGGTAGACATGGTAATGGCCTCACAATGAGGGTAGACATGGTAATGGCCTCACAATGAGGGTAGACAAGGTAATGGCCTCACAATGAGGGTAGACATGGTAATGGCCTCACAATGAGGGTAGACATGGTAATGGCCTCACAATGAGGGTAGACATGGTAATGGCCTCACAATGAGGGTAGACATGGTAATGGCCTCACAATGAGGGTAGACATGGTAATGGCCTCACAATGAGGGTAGACATGGTAATGGCCTCACAATGAGGGTAGACATGGTAATGACCTCACAATGAGACACACTGAACACCAAGTTGATGGGAAAAAACGCGAAAATTGGTGAGAACAGAGAGCAAAGTTTGGACTTGTTACGAGAGTTGCAGGAGAGTGTGTGGGAATGTGAAGGGGGAAGAGTGGGGAAGAGTGAGTGGGGAGGAGTGAGTGGGGGAGAGTGAGTGGGGGAATGTGAAGGGGGAGAATGGGGAAGAGTGGGGGTAGAGTTACGGGGGGTAATGTGAAGGGAGGAGAGTGGGGAAGAGTGAGTGGGGAGGAGGGGAGAATGGGGGGAGAGTGAGGGAGAATGAGTGGGGATGTGGTTAGCGAGAGGGAGGGTAAAGGGAAGGAGGGAAGGGTAGAGAGAAGGATAGAAGGGACAGAAGGGTAGAGAGAAGGATAGAAGGGAGGGAAGAGTAGAGAGAAGGATAGAAGGGAGGGAAGGGTAGAGAGAAGGATAGGAGGGATGGAAGGGTAGAGAGAAGGATAGAAGGGAGGGAAGGGTAGAGAGAAGGAGAGAAGGGAGGGAAGGGTAGAGAGAAGGAGAGAAGGGAGGGAAGGGTAGAGAGAAGGATATAAGGGAGGGAAGGGTAGAGAGAAGGATAGAAGTAATGAAAGGGTAGAGAGAAGGACAGAAGGGATGGAAGGGTAGAGAGAAGGATAGAAGGGATGGAAGGGTAGAGAGAAGGATAGAAGGGAGGGAAAGGGTGAGAGAAGGATAGAAGGGAGAGAAAGGGTGAGAGAAGGATAGAAGGGATGGAAGGGTAGAGAGAAGGATAGAAGGGAGGGAAGGGTAGAGAGAAGGATAGGAGGGATGGAAGGGTAGAGAGAAGGATAGAAGGGAGAGAGAAGGATAGAAGGGAGGGAAGGGTAGAGAGAAGGATAGAAGGGTAGAGAGAAGGATAGAAGGGAGGGAAGGGTAGAGAGAAGGATAGAGAGGATGGAAGGATAGAGAGAAGGATAGAAGGGAGGTGAAAGTTGACATCTTACAACAAGAAACATTTTCGAGAATTTAATAAAACGGAGACACCACCACCTTTACTGTCCAAAATTATTCCAAGTCTTTCAGTACACAAAATACACCAGTGTTAAGAAGTTGAAACCGATCGGAAGAAGCATTCTCGAGTTACGCAGAATACAATTCCACCTATTATTTTTTTAGTTGGAAAACTGGCACTTACACTGTCTCCAAACACACACCACAATGAGTAAGATACAGCAGAGTGAAGAATTTCAAGCCGATAGGAAGAGTCATTATCACATTATCTCATATTACCAGATTATAAGTATGAACGGAGACGTACATATAGAGAGCTACACACACACACACACACACACACACACACACACACACACACACACACACACACACACACACACACACACACACACACACACACACACGTCGTCCCGAATAGGTGAAACTTGCTATTTTGGCTTAAATAGCGACGTTCTTCTTGCCGAATAAGGCAAGCGAAAATTTGTGTATGCAATAATTTCGTAAAAATCATGTGAACCTAACGAAAAAAAAATATATTTCATTATGTTTGTTTATTAGTAAATTATTATAAACTTATCTAAAATATATTTAGGTGGATTAGGCTAAATTAAATTTCATTTATTATAATAAGGTTAGGTAAGTTTTCTAAGGTTCTTTTGGTACAAAATTATTAATTTTTACATTAAGATAAATGAAAAAAATGTATCTTTAACCGTATAAAAGAAAATTTCAAGACTTAATTTTAAACGAGTTTTCGCTAACTGACCAGTTTTACCTATTCGGCACGACATACATTATATATATATATATATATATATATATATATATATATATATATATATATATATTAATTGAGAATAGGAAAGGTTTTTAAAGAGCGAGAAAAGAACTTACGGCTGATAAACTAACTGGGTTGAGAGAGAGAGAGAGAGAGAGAGAGAGAGAGAGGAGAGACAGGAGAGAGAGAGAGAGAGAGAGAATGCCGTGTATATGGAAAGGAACAATGGGCATGAGATGAATTCGTGGAATTCCGTTTTCTGTAGTCAGTATAGATGATGGAATGGGAGTCGAACCCTCGTCTCTGATGTTACGAATCTGGTTGATGGTTCACCAGTGTAAGAGACAACACAGAAAACATACTGAAAGCAGTTTCAGGCACACATGCAGAGAGAGAGAGAGAGAGAGAGAGAGAGAGAGAGATTCGGTACTTTCCTTAAGTTTATAAATAATAAAGATGGAGATACTCACAACGACAAAAGATTAAAATGTATGTGTCCTCACCTATATGTGGTTGCAGGGGTCGAGTCTCAGCTCCTGGTGCGCGCGCGTGTGTGTGTGTGTGTGTGTGTGTGTGTGTGTGTGTGTGTGTGTGTGTGTGTGTGTGTGTGTGTGTGTGTGTCGTAACCACAGACATACCTGAAACAGAGAAACAAGAGAATAAAAAAACTGCTATCTCAATATCAGGAAATAATAATAATAATAATAATAATAAAAATAATAATTATTATTATTACGCAAAGGTTAAATACACTGAGAATTCTATGTCTCACTATACATACATACATACATATATATATATATATATATAAACCAACCTGACAACGAAAGTAACAACAGCAACAAGAAAAACATTTACTACAGTAACTCCAACAACATGCACCAGCCACAACTACAACACCACCACCACCATCAACATCACCACCAACCCCGCCATCACCACCAACACCACAACCACCACAAACACCACCAACACCACCACCAACACCACCACCAAAACCACCAACACCACCACCAACACCACCAACACCACCACCAACAACACCACCACCAACAACACCACTACCACCAACACCACCACCAACACCACAACACCACAACAACAGCAGCAACAACACCACCACAACAGGACCACCACAACAACAGCAGCAGCAACACCAACATCACCAACATCACCAACAACAAAGATACAATACATAAAACATTAAAGTCTAGTAACGTCGCTTCAGAAAAACTCAAATAATCAAATATCCATAACTTCTATGACACCGTCCGTCCACGGACGTTATTACAACCACAACTAATATACCGTCCGTCCACGGACGTTATTACAACCACAACTAATATACCGTCCGTCCACGGACGTTATTACAACCACAACTAATATACCGTCCGTCCACGGACGTTATTACAACCACAACTAATATACCGTCCGTCCACGGACGTTATTACAACCACAACTAATATACCGTCCGTCCACGTACATTACAACCACAACTAATATACCGTCCGTCAACGTACGTTATTACAACCACAAATATACCGCCCGTCCACGTACGTTATTACAACCACAAATACACCGTCCATGTTATTACAACCACAAATACACCGTCCGTCCACGTACGTTATTGCAACCACAAATACACCGTCCATGTTATTACAACCACAAATACACCGTCCGTCCACGTACGTTATTACAACCACAAATACACCGTCCATGTTATTACAACCACAAATACACCGTCCGTCCACGTACGTTATTGCAACCACAACTAATATACCGTCCTTCCACGTACGTTATTACAACCACAACTAAGATACCGTCCGTCCACGTACGTTAATATTACAACCGTAACTAAGATACCGTCCGTCCACGTACGTTAATATTACAACCATAACTGAGCGATAAACCCGCAAGGGTCGTACAGTCAATAAAGATAGGAATAAAGTAATAAAGACCCCAGACTTAGGGTCATCAAGTTTACAATGAACTTTACGTAGTTTACACCCAACGTAGGTTACATCAAACGTAGTTTACACCCAACGTAGTTTACATCAAACGTAGTTTACACCCAACGTAGTTTACATCAAACGTAGTTTACACCCAACGTAGTTTACATCAAACGTAGTTTACATCAAACGTAGTTTACATCAAACGTAGTTTACACCCAACGTAGTTTACACCCAACGTAGTTTACACCCAACGTAGTTTACATCAAACGTAGTTTACATTAAACGTAGTTTACACCCAACCTAGTTTACACCCAACCTAGTTTACACCCAACCTAGTTTACACCCAACCTAGTTTACACCCAACGTAGTTTACACCCAACCTAGTTTACACCCAACGTAGTTTACATCAAACGTAGTTTACACCCAACCTAGTTTACACCCAACGTAGTTTACATCAAACGTAGTTTACACCCAACCTAGTTTACACCCAACGTAGTTTACATCAAACGTAGTTTACACCCAACCTAGTTTACACCCAACGTAGTTTACATCAAACGTAGTTTACACCCAACCTAGTTTACACCCAACGTAGTTTACACCCAACGTAGTTTACATAAAACGTAGTTTACATCAAACGTAGTTTACACCGAACGTAGTTTACATCAAACGTAGTTTACACCCAACGTAGTTTACATCAAACGTAGTTTACACCCAACGTAGTTTACATCAAACGTAGTTTACACCAAACGTAGTTTACACCCAACGTAGTTTACACCCAACGTAGTTTACACCCAACGTAGTTTACACCCAACGTAGTTTACATCAAACGTAGTTTACACCCAACGTAGTTTACATCAAACGTAGTTTACACCCAACGTAGTTTACATCAAACGTAGTTTACACCCAACGTAGTTTACATCAAACGTAGTTTACACCCAACGTAGTTTACACCCAACGTAGTTTACATCAAATGTAGTTTACACCGAACGTACTTTACATCGAACGTAGTTTACACCGAACGTACTTTACATCGAACGCAGTTTACATCGAACGTAGTTTACACGGAACGCGGTTTACACCCAACGTGGTTTACACCCAACAAAGTTTACACCAACAGTTTACACCCAACATAGAGAAGTCACCTAGTATACAACGGGGTAACCTGATCAGTAATTAAGTCCCCTGCCCGTGTTAACAACACACATATAAAGGCTGGCTGCGGCATTTTATTGGAAGACGTTACGTCCATCAGGGACTTCAATTCACACCTGATGGACGAAACCTCGTCACAGCAAAAGGCCAAACTATAAGAACTGGAACGCGTGAGAGGGCTGGAACGCGTGAGAGGGCTGGAACGCGTGAGAGGGCTGGATCGTCTTCCAAGATACAGTGACGAGAAGAAACAGTGTAAGCTTAAGACACATGCGCAACAGTTATGTGTCTTTATTGATGAAACGTTACGCCTACACAGTAGGCTTTAAATACAAAAGTGGCGGTAATAATATAATAAGGATAATGTAATCAGTCCATCAACCTTGGAGAAAAAGTATTTGAGGTGGTCGGTCCCTCAGCCTATAGAAGAGTCCAGCTCCATGGTCTGCAACGATATGAAGCTGCAGCCTGAGAATGGAGTCTTATGTGGAGAAATTTTCTCCAGGAGGGGGGTATCAGCCCCCTTCAGCCCTCTCAGCCCTGAGGGGCCACTCAGAAGGGGCGAGCGTCTTGTTTACTGCTAGAGTGAGTAATTGATCACAGATGCTATGCGTGGTCAAATGACCTCTGCTCCTTGCAGAGGTGTTGCAAAGTGTATTTTTATAAGAGACAGTACATCTCTTACTTAGCAGGACAATTAAGGAAAATCCTGCTCCCACTTTATTACCATAGTAAAGATAGTGTACATTGTTGTTTATGATTAAGACAGCAAGAAACAAACATTCTGCTTTGCTTCATCGAGGAGGTGACAAGGATGCAAGGTACTAGGTCAGCGTTTTTTTTTTTTGTGCTGGGGCCAGTGACGGGATGGAGCCCTGTAGCGTCTGGCAGACTAACTTTGACTCTACTACGAGACACTGACGCCAGGATAACCAGCAAAGGACACTGATCTGTGCGTTAGTGTGAGCAAAGTGTCTCTAGCACAAACACTTAGAGAAGTGTGATCAGCTTCTCTTGTGATACATTGTGAACAATAAAGACAAATCTTGTTGAAAATAGTGTACCAGTGTGCGTTTCCTAGACAATGGAAGACGTGGACATCCAAGGACACTTCAGCTTCTATCAAGTCACCGATATCTGTCGAAGGTGTTGAGAACACCATAGCTCACGTTACAAAGAGCAAGGTATGTTACGAATTTCTTGTAGATCGGGGGATTGCGCAATTCTTGAGTCACAAGGAGTTTGTAATCAACCTATAATCGGCAGTAAGGTGTGGACTTTTGAGTCCAAACAAGTAAGTATTCGTCAGCCATCATCGAATGAAATATGCTGACATAACACCCCCTAGGGGTAATTTATACTTACAAATTGTATCTCTTGACAGCCCACTGTTGTGATGGTTTCGACAGCTTCTAGACCTCGTCTGCAGGGGCGGCTGTGTAGACGATTTGCTGTCATTTATCAGCTAAGTGTTTATATTTATAATATATAATAAACACAGCAGGTAAGGCCAAATTCTCAACATCTTAAATACTGTCGAAGATGTTGTAAGGGACGGGATCCACGTCTTCGAGATCTTCCAACTGCGAAATATATTGCATCCAAATCCCTCGAGTCTATGACGGAATCTTTAAAAGGCATCCAAATCCCTCGAGTCTAGATGGAATCTTTAAAAGGCATCTAAATCCCACGAGTCTATAATGGAATCTTTAAAAGGCATCCAAATCCCTCGAGTCTAGATGGAATCTTTAAAAGGCATCCAAATCCCTCGAGTCTAGATGGAATCTTTAAAAGGCATCCAAATCCCTCGAGTTTATGATGGAATCCTTAAAGGTCAGAGAAGGATCACACACACAGTGAAGAGGCTGGTGCCAGAAGCTGTGACTCGACCCCTGCAACCACAACTATGCGAGTACAACTAGATGAGTACACACACACTTACATAAAGGTCCCACACTCAGGAAACCAGCATCCTAAATCCCGAGATATACACTGACTTAGTATACGCATACATTTCCTCAAGCTAGTATATACAGGGAAGAAAATATACTGCCCTGTTTTTATCCTCTTTTTCCTATTTTGGACATCATATATCTGCGTGGCCGGCCTGGTTCACCCTGGCTGCGGGTGTGTATGGGGCGTAACCATCACAATAAATACGACCTCACAAACACCTTCATAAACCACAGCTGCTGGTGCTTATTACACTCTATACTCCATTATTGCTTTGCTTACTTATCCCTCCCTCCTGCTTTTAGTTAATTCTCTCTCTCTCTCTCTCTCTCTATTTTTCCATTTCATTTATCAATTTTCTGATATTGTAAGCTCCTGACGAAACACTTGGCACAGTACGAAAGGCCTTGAGCTGCTACATCCTCCCCTCGTGGCTTTCAAAAGCAATTCACACAAACGGATCTTCTTGGATTTCCTGCTCAAACACAAACACGCACGCGCGCACACACACACACACACACACACACACACGCACACACGCACACACACACACACACACACACATCTATTCTCCCGAATCATTCTTCCTTTTCCTCTTATGCATTTCTTACCCCTGTGGCTGCTCTCTCCTGCTATTGCTGTTGTTACTGTTGTTACTGCTGCTGCTGCTGCTGCTGCTGTTGGTGATGCTGCTGTTCCTGCTACTGCTGCACTATCACACCTCCCTCTACCTCCCTCAGGGCCATAAATCATGCACCCTTCACGCGACTATGTATCAACGTTGTGGGAACCTCCAGTGTAACACCAGGAGGCTGGGAATATGGATGGAGAGAGAGAGAGAGAGAGAGAGAGAGAGAGAGTCGTTGAACACATGCATGCATGCATACACACACACACACAATAGGTTATGTGTAAAAAGTCACGTTCAGACGGCAGACCCCAAGTACTCTATGTTCCAGTGTCTGTCACGGACGCACCAGTGTCCTTCACGGACGCACCAGTGTCCGTCACGGACGCACCAGTGTCCGTCACGGACGCACCAGTGTCCGTCACGGACGCAATACCCAGGCCACCACAGTTCGTGTCTCTTCCACAGAGTAGGTAATAGGTTGTATAACAGTAATAGACAACAGAATGGTAAGAGAAAGGTATTAGGCAAAAACAATGGAAGTGAGCAATATTGACTGATTCCCAGGTTTCCTATCATCTTGCCCTAGATAAATTTCCCTCCAGACCGATCAGCCAGCCTATTGCTACGAGCATCCCACAAACCTAGACAAAAAAGCGCCATTATAATCTATTACAGGAGAGCCCCGCTTATACAGCAGGTTAAGTTCCGAGCTACTGTAGGGCCCCAATTATACAGCAGGTTAGGTTCTGGGCTACTGTAGGGTCCCAATTACACAGCAGGTTAGGTTCTGGGCTACTGTAGGGCCCCAATTATACAGCAGGTTAGGTTCTGGGCTACTGTAGGGCCCCAATTACACAGCAGGTTAGGTTCTGGGCTACTGTAGGGCCCCAATTATACAGCAGATTAGGTGTTGGGCTACTGTAGGGCCCCAAATATACAGCACGTTAGGTTGTGGGCTACTGTAGGGTCCCAATTATACAGCAGGTTAGGTTGTGGGCTACTGTAGGGCCCCAATTATACAGCACGTTAGGTTCTGGGCTACTGTAGGGCCCCAATTATACAGCAGGTTAGGTTCTGGGCAACTGCAGGGGCCTCAATTATACAGCAGGTTAGGTTCTGGGCTACTGTAGGGCCCCAATTATACAGCAGATTAGGTGTTGGGCTACTGTAGGGCCCCAAATATACAGCACGTTAGGTTGTGGGCTACTGTAGGGCCCCAATTATACAGCAGGTTAGGTTGTGGGCTACTGTAGGGCCCCAATTATACAGCACGTTAGGTTCTGGGCTACTGTAGGGCCCCAATTATACAGCAGGTTAGGTTCTGGGCAACTGTAGGGGCCTCAATTATACAGCAGGTTAGGTTCTGGGCTACTGTAGGGGCCTCAATTATACAGCAGGTTAGGTTCTGGGCTACTGTAGGGGCCCCAATTATACAGCAGGTTAGGTTCTGGGCTACTGTAGGGGCCCCAATTATACAGCAGGTTAGGTTTTGGGCTACTGTAGGGGCCCCAATTATACAGCAGGTTAGGTTCTGGGCTACTGTAGGGCCCCAATTATACAGCAGGTTAGGTTCTGGGCTACTGTAGGGCCCCAATTATACAGCAGGTTAGGTTCTGGGCTACTGTAGGGCCCCAATTATACAGCAGGTTAGGTTCTGGGCTACTGTAGGGCCCCAATTATACAGCAGGTTAGGTTCTGGGCTACTGTAGGGCCCCAATTATACAGCAGGTTAGGTTCTGGGCTACTGTAGGGCCCCAATTATACAGCAGGTTAGGTTCTGGGCTACTGTAGGGGCCTCAATTATACAGCAGGTTAGGTTCTGGGCTACTGTAGGGGCCACAATTATACAGCAGGTTAGGTTCTGGGCTACTGTAGGGGCCCCAATTATACAGCAGGTTAGGTTCTGGGCTACTGTAGGGGCCCCAATTATACAGCAGGTTAGGTTCTGGGCTACTGTAGGGGCCCCAATTATACAGCAGGTTAGGTTCTGGGCTACTGTAGGGCCCCAATTATACAGCAGGTTAGGTTCTGGGCTACTGTAGGGCCCCAATTATACAGCAGGTTAGGTTCTGGGCTACTGTAGGGCCCCAATTATACAGCAGGTTAGGTTCTGGGCTACTGTAGGGCCCCAATTATACAGCAGGTTAGGTTCTGGGCTACTGTAGGGCCCCAATTATACAGCAGGTTAGGTTCTGGGCTACTGTAGGGCCCCAATTACACAGCAGGTTAGGTTCTGGGCTACTGTAGGGCCCCAATTATACAGCAGGTTAGGTTCTGGGCTACTGTAGGGCCCCAATTATACAGCAGGTTAGGTTCTGGGCTACTGTAGGGCCCCAATTATACAGCAGGTTAGGTTCTGGGCTACTGTAGGGCCCCAATTATACAGCAGGTTAGGTTCTGGGCTACTGTAGGGCCCCAATTATACAGCAGGTTAGGTTCTGGGCTACTGTAGGGCCCCAATTACACAGCAGGTTAGGTTCTGGGCTACTGTAGGGCCCCAATTATACAGCAGGTTAGGTTCTGGGCTACTGTAGGGGCCTCAATTATACAGCAGGTTAGGTTCTGGGCTACTGTAGGGGCCTCAATTATACAGCAGGTTAGGTTCTGGGCTACTGTAGGGGCCCCAATTATACAGCAGGTTAGGTTCTGGGCTACTGTAGGGGCCTCAATTATACAGCAGGTTAGGTTCTGGGCTACTGTAGGGGCCTCAATTATACAGCAGGTTAGGTTCTGGGCTACTGTAGGGGCCTCAATTATACAGCAGGTTAGGTTCTGGGCTACTGTAGGGGCCTCAATTATACAGCAGGTTAGGTTCTGGGCTACTGTAGGGGCCTCAATTATACAGCAGGTTAGGTTCTGGGCTACTGTAGGGGCCCCAATTATACAGCAGGTTAGGTTCTGGGCTACTGTAGGGGCCCCAATTATACAGCAGGTTAGGTTCTGGGCTACTGTAGGGGCCCCAATTATACAACAGGTTAGGTTCTGGGCTACTGTAGGGGCCCCAATTATACAGCAGGTTAGGTTCTGGGTTACTGTAGGGGCCCCAATTATACAGCAGGTTAGGTTCTGGGTTACTGTAGGGCCCCAATTATACAGCAGGTTAGGTTCTGGGCTACTGTAGGGCCCCAATTATACAGCAGGTTAGGTTCTGGGCTACTGTAGGGGCCTCAATTATACAGCAGGTTAGGTTCTGGGTTACTGTAGGGCCCCAATTATACAGCAGGTTAGGTTCTGGGTTACTGTAGGGCCCCAATTATACAGCAGGTTAGGTTCTGGGTTACTGTAGGGCCCCAATTATACAGCAGGTTAGGTTCTGGGTTACTGTAGGGCCCCAATTATACAGCAGGTTAGGTTCTGGGTTACTGTAGGGCCCCAATTATACAGCAGGTTAGGTTCTGGGCTACTGTAGGGCCCCAATTATACAGCAGGTTAGGTTCTGGGCTACTGTAGGGCCCCAATTATACAGCAGGTTAGGTTCTGGGCTACTGTAGGGGCCCCAATTATACAGCAGGTTAGGTTCTGGGCTACTGTAGGGGCCCCAATTATACAGCAGGTTAGGTTCTGGGCTACTGTAGGGGCCCCAATTATACAACAGGTTAGGTTCTGGGCTACTGTAGGGGCCCCAATTATACAGCAGGTTAGGTTCTGGGTTACTGTAGGGGCCCCAATTATACAGCAGGTTAGGTTCTGGGTTACTGTAGGGCCCCAATTATACAGCAGGTTAGGTTCTGGGCTACTGTAGGGCCCCAATTATACAGCAGGTTAGGTTCTGGGCTACTGTAGGGGCCTCAATTATACAGCAGGTTAGGTTCTGGGTTACTGTAGGGCCCCAATTATACAGCAGGTTAGGTTCTGGGTTACTGTAGGGCCCCAATTATACAGCAGGTTAGGTTCTGGGTTACTGTAGGGCCCCAATTATACAGCAGGTTAGGTTCTGGGTTACTGTAGGGCCCCAATTATACAGCAGGTTAGGTTCTGGGTTACTGTAGGGCCCCAATTATACAGCAGGTTAGGTTCTGGGCTACTGTAGGGCCCCAATTATACAGCAGGTTAGGTTCTGGGCTACTGTAGGGCCCCAATTATACAGCAGGTTAGGTTCTGGGCTACTGTAGGGGCCTCAATTATACAGCAGGTTAGGTTCTGGGCTACTGTAGGGCCCCAATTATACAGCAGGTTAGGTTCTGGGCTACTGTAGGGGCCCCAATTATACAGCAGGTTAGGTTCTGGGCTACTGTAGGGCCCCAATTATACAGCAGGTTAGGTTCTGGGCTACTGTAGGACCCCAATTATACAGCAGGTTAGGTTCTGGGCTACTGTAGGGCCCCAATTATACAGCAGATTAGGTGTTGGGCTACTGTAGGGCCCCAATTATACAGCAGGTTAGGTTCTGGGCTACTGTAGGGCCCCAATTATACAGCAGATTAGGTGTTGGGCTACTGTAGGGCCCCAATTATACAGCAGGTTAGGTTCTGGGCTACTGTAGGGCCCCAATTATACAGCAGGTTAGGTTCTGGGCTACTGTAGGGGCCTCAATTATACAGCAGGTTAGGTTCTGGGCTACTGTAGGGCCCCAATTATACAGCAGGTTAGGTTCTGGGCTACTGTAGGGCCCCAATTATACAGCAGGTTAGGTTCTGGGCTACTGTAGGGCCCCAATTATACAGCAGGTTAGGTTCTGGGCTACTGTAGGGCCCCAATTATACAGCAGGTTAGGTTCTGGGCTACTGTAGGGCCCCAATTATACAGCAGGTTAGGTTCTGGGCTACTGCTGTAAAGTGAAACATTCCCTTTTTTTCACTTTAAAATGCCTGATAACACGTTTACACTATCATATATTAAGCAAAATGCTGTAAAACGAAATACTGTAAAGTGGAGTGCTGTAAAGTGGAGTGCTGTAAAGTGGAGTGCTGTAAAGTGGAGTGCTGTAAAGTGGAGTGCTGTAAAGTGGGGTGCTGTAAAGTGGGGTGCTGTAAAGTGGAGTGCTGTAAAGTGGAGTGCTGTAAAGTGGAGTGCTGTAAAGTGGAGTGCTGTAAAGTGGGGTGCTGTAAAGTGGAGTGCTGTAAAGTGGAGTGCTGTAAAGTGGAGTGCTGTAAAGTGGGGTGCTGTAAAGTGGAGTGCTGTAAAGTGGAGTGCTGTAAAGTGGAGTGCTGTAAAGTGGGGTGCTGTAAAGTGGAGTGCTGTAAAGTGGAGTGCTGTAAAGTGGAGTGCTGTAAAGTGGAGTGCTGTAAAGTGGGGTGCTGTAAAGTGGGGTGCTGTAAAGTGGAGTGCTGTAAAGTGGGGTGCTGTAAAGTGGAGTGCTGTAAAGTGGAGTGCTGTAAAGTGGAGTGCTGTAAAGTGGAGTGCTGTAAAGTGGGGTGCTGTAAAGTGGAGTGCTGTAAAGTGGAGTGCTGTAAAGTGGAGTGCTGTAAAGTGGAGTGCTGTAAAGTGGAGTGCTGTAAAGTGGGGTGCTGTAAAGTGGAGTGCTGTAAAGTGGGGTGCTGTAAAGTGGAGTGCTGTAAAGTGGAGTGCTGTAAAGTGGAGTGCTGTAAAGTGGAGTGCTGTAAAATGGGGTGCTGTAAAGTGGAGTGCTGTAAAGTGGAGTGCTGTAAAGTGGAGTGCTGTAAAGTGGAGTGCTGTAAAGTGGAGTGCTGTAAAGTGGAGTGCTGTAAAGTGGGGTGCTGTAAAGTGGGGTGCTGTAAAGTGGAGTGCTGTAAAGTGGAGTGCTGTAAAGTGGGGTGCTGTAAAGTGGGGTGCTGTAAAGTGGAGTGCTGTAAAGTGGAGTGCTGTAAAGTGGGGTGCTGTAAAGTGGAGTGCTGTAAAGTGGAGTGCTGTAAAGTGGGGTGCTGTAAAGTGGAGTGCTGTAAAGTGGAGTGCTGTAAAGTGGAGTGCTGTAAAGTGGAGTGCTGTAAAGTGGAGTGCTGTAAAGCGAAACCTGTCTATGTAACCTCTCCCTCTCCGACCTGATTGTATCCTCCCTGAGGGAGTGTCAACCCCACTGTGGGGTTGTGAGGGGGATGTTAAACCTCCCCCTCCCCCTTCATCAGGGGGGTGCAAACGTGCTAATTGGTTTAATTAAACCTGGTTATCTTCTGCCAGTAATAACACCTCCCAGGAAATTAATTCATGGTTTACACCTCCGGTTTATTTTCGTTGCTGCGTTATTAGTGCCGGTTTTGTGTACTTTTGTTACTGCTGTTGTTTTGATTGTTTTTTGCTTATGCTTTTGTTTTCTGCTTATGCTTTTGTTTTTGTTTTTTCTGTTAATTTTCCGCTGTTTTTGTTTGTTGTTGTTTTTATAGGTTTTCTTTCTGCTTTTGTTTTTTTTTGTTATTGTTTCTGCTATTCTTACATGATCTATTAAAATCCTCTCCTGCTGGACTATCTATCGACGTCCTCTCCCTGTTGGACTATCTATCGACGTCCTCTCCCTGTTGGACTATCTATCGACGTCCTCTCCCTGTTGGACTATCTATCGATGTCCTCTCCCTGTTGGACTATCTATCGATGTCCTCTCCCTGTTGGACTATCTATCGATGTCCTCTCCCTGTTGGACTATCTATCGATGTCCTCTCCCTGTTGGACTATCTATCGATGTCCTCTCCCTGTTGGACTATCTATCGATGTCCTCTCCCTGTTGGACTATCTATCGATGTCCTCTCCCTGTTGGACTATCTATCGATGTCCTCTCCCTGTTGGACTATCTATCGATGTCCTCTCCCTGTTGGACTATCTATCGATGTCCTCTCCCTGTTGGACTATTTATCGACGTCCTCTCCATGTTGGACTATCTATCGACGTCCTCTCCCTGTTGGACTATCTATCGACGTCCTCTCCATGTTGGACTATCTATCGACGTCCTCTCCCTGTTGGACTATCTATCGACGTCCTCTCCCTGCTGGATTATCTATCGACGTCCTCTCCCTGTTGGACTATCTATCGATGTCCTCTCCCTGTTGGACTATTTATCGACGTCCTCTCCAAGTTGGACTATCTATCGACGTCCTCTCCATGTTGGACTATCTATCGACGTCCTCTCCCTGTTGGACTATCTATCGATGTCCTCTCCCTGTTGGGCTATCTATCGACGTCCTCTCCCTGTTGGGCTATCTATCGACGTCCTCTCCCTGTTGGACTATCTATCGACGTCCTCTCCCTGTTGGACTATCTATCGACGTCCTCTCCCTGTTGGACTATCTATCGACGTCCTCTCCCTGTTGGACTATCTATCGACGTCCTCTCCCTGTTGAACTACCTATCGACGTCCTCTCCCTGTTGGACTATCTATCGACGTCCTCTCCCTGGACTATGTATCGACGTCCTCTCCCTGCTGGACTATCTATCGACGTCCTCTCCCTGTTGGACTACCTATCGACGTCCTCTCCCTGTTGGACTATCTATCGACGTCCTCTCCCTGTTGGACTATCTATCGACGTCCTCTCCCTGTTGGACTATCGACGTCCTCTCCCTATTGAACTATCTATCGACGTCCTCTCCCTGTTGGACTATCTATCGATGTCCTCTCCCTGTTGGACTATCTATCGACGTCCTCTCCCTGTTGGACCATCTATCGACGTCCTCTCCCTGCTGGATTATCTATCGACGTCCTCTCCCTGTTGGACTATCTATCGACGTCCTCTCCCTGTTGGACTATCTATCGACGTCGTCTCCCTGTTGGACTATCTATCGACGTCTTGAACATTGACAAAAGTCTGAGTCACAACTTTGATGTGAGGAAGAAGAAAAAAAAAGAAAATACAAAATAATGCCTCAGTGATTTCTTATATCCCTTTTCATCTCCCTTCTTTCTCCTCTCCCTTTCCTTTCTCTTTCTGTCCCTTATGTCCCATCTTCTGTTCCATCTTCTGTTCCATCTTTTGTTCCATCTCTCATATCTTCTGCCCCATCTTCACTCCCTTCGTCTCTCCCATCTTCTCTCCCATCTTCTCTCCCTTCGTTTCTCCCTTCGTTTCTCCCTTCGTTTCTCCCTTCGTTTCTCCCTTCGTTTCTCCCTTCGTCTCTCCCTTTGTTTCACTCTCTCTCTCTTCCTGTATTTGTTTCCTCTTCACCTTGTCGTCTCCCTTCATTGATTTATATTCTCTTTGTCTCTTGCCTTGTTCCCACTTTCATCATCAGTGTCTCCCCGTCTCCTTCACTCATACACAGCAAGACTGATAAACACGCACGCACACAGTGAAACGTCTTCCCAAAGCTCTTCTTCGAGCAAAACTTAAATAAACGAGTGGTTCCACTTTCTCGTTAATAAACGAGTGGTTCCACTTTCTCGTTAATAAACGAGTGGTTCCACTTTCTCGTTAATAAACGGGTGGTTCCACTTATTCGTTAATAAACGAGTGGTTCCACCTTCTCGTTAATAAACGAGTGGTTCCACTTTCTCGTTAATAAACGAGAGGTTCCACTTTCTCGTTAATAAAAGGGTGGTTCCACTTTCGTTAATAAACGGGTGGTTCCACTTATTCGTTAATAAACGGGAGGTTCCACTTTCTCGTTAGTAAACGAGTGGTTCCACTTTCTCGTTAGTAAACGAGTGGTTCCACTTTCTCGTTAGTAAACGAGTGGTTCCACTTTCTCGTTAGTAAACGAGTGGTTCCACTTTCTCGTTAGTAAACGAGTGGTTCCACTTTCTCGTTAATAAACGAAATGGTTCCACTTTCTCTTTAGTAAACGAGTAGTTCCACTTTCTCGTTAATAAACGAGTGGTTCCACTTTCTCGTTAATAAACGAGTGGTTCCACTTTCTCGTTAATAAACGAGTGGTTCCACTTTCTCGTTAATAAACGAGTGGTTCCACTTTCTCGTTAATAAACGAGTGGTTCCACTTTCTCGTTAATAAACGAGTGGTTCAACTTTCTCGTTAATAAACGAGTGGTTCCACTTTCTCGTTAATAAACGAGTGGCTCCACTTTCTCGTTAATAAATGAGTGGCTCCACTTTCTCGTTAATAAACGAGTGGCTCCACTTTCTCGTTAATAAACGAGTGGCTCCACTTTCTCGTTAATAAACGAGTGGTTCCACTTTCTCGTTAATAAACGAGTGGTTCCACTTTCTCGTTAATAAATGAGTGGTTCCACTTTCTCGTTAATAAACGAGAATATAGCACCAGACCGTACAGAACTAGGTTTATAACAAGAGCCCAATAATACCAGCCCTATAATACCAGCCCTATAATACCAGCCCTACAATACCAGCCCTATAATACAAGCCCTATAATGCCAGCACTAATACCAGCCCTATAATACTAGCACTATAACACCAGCCCTATAATACCAGCCCTATAATACCAGCCCTATAATACCAGCACTATAACACCAGCCCTATAATACCAGCCCTATAATACTAGCACTATAACACCAGCCCTATAATACCAGCCCTATAATACCAGCACTATAACACCAGCACTATAATACCAGCCCTATAATACCAGCCCTATAATACCAGCCCTATAATACCGGCACTATAGCACCAGCCCAATAATACCAGCACTATAACACCAGCCCTATAATACCAGCCCTATAATACCGGCACTATAGCACCAGCCCAATAATACCAGCACTATAGCACCAGCCCAATAATACCAGCACTATAACACCAGCCCTATAATACCAGCCCTATAATACCAGCACTATAACACCAGCCCAATAATACCAGCACTATAACACCAGCCCTATAATACCAGCACTATAACACCAGCCCTATAATACCAGCACTATAACACCAGCCCTATAATACCAGCACTATAACACCAGCCCAATAATACCAGCACTATAACACCAGCCCTATAATACCAGCACTATAACACCAGCCCTATAATACCAGCACTATAACACCAGCCCTATAATACCAGCATTATAATACCAGCCCTATAATAAGACACCTTTAATATCAGCCCTATAATGCCACGCCTATAATACCAGGATCAAATTAACGATTTACTGAAGCTCAAATCTGATAATACAATGTATATACACTATGTATTTATGTGCATGTGTATGTTATGTTTATAATACATATTTGATCACAAGAAATATATGTATAATGTCAGACGTAAGTCAGACGTACGTACGTACGTACGTGTGTGTGTGTGTGTGTGTGTGTGTGTGTGTGTGTGTGTGTGTGTGTGTGTGTGTGTGTGTGTGTGTGTGTGAGAAATTGTAAATATAAGGATTAACTTGACTATAACATTAGGTGAGGGTTAGTTGAACCTACCTAGCCTGGGCCAGTAGATCTACTACAGCTCGTGGTTCAACTGGCAGCTGCCACAGGTCTCACTCGAAAGGATTGGGGGTTCGATCCCCGGGAGAGTGGTAACGTCGAGCACGTTTCCCGCATACCAACTGCTCCCCCCCCCCCGCAGCAGTAGGTAGGTAGGTGCCTAGGTGTTGTAGCAGCCCGGTGTGGGTCGCATCCTGGGGGAGGGTGTTACACTGTCGACCTGCTGGCCCCATCACTCACACTGTAGACCTGCTGGCCCCATCACTCACACTGTAGACCTGCTGGCCCCATCACTCACACTGTAGACCTGCTGGCCCCATCACTCACACTGTAGACCTGCTGGCCCCATCACTCACACTGTAGACCTGCTGGCCCCATCACTCACACTGTAGACCTGCTGGCCCCATCACTCACACTGTAGACCTGCTGGCCCCATCACTCACACTGTAGACCTGCTGGCCCCATCACTCACACTGTAGACCTGCTGGCCCCATCACTCTGTAGACCTGCTGGCCCCATCACTCTGTAGACCTGCTGGCCCCATCACTCTGTAGACCTGCTGGCCCCATCACTATGTAGACCTGCTGGCCCCATCACTCTGTAGACCTGCTGGCCCCATCACTCTGTAGACCTGCTGGCCCCATCACTCACACTGTAGACCTGCTGGCCCCATCACTCACACTGTAGACCTGCTGGCCCCATCACTCACACTGTAGACCTGCTGGCCCCATCACTCACACTGTAGACCTGCTGGCCCCATCACTCACACTGTAGACCTGCTGGCCCCATCACTCACACTGTAGACCTGCTGGCCCCATCACTCACACTGTAGACCTGCTGGCCCCATCACTCACACTGTAGACCTGCTGGCCCCATCACTCACACTGTAGACCTGCTGGCCCCATCACTCACACTGTAGACCTGCTGGCCCCATCACTCACACTGTAGACCCCATCACTCACACTGTAGACCTGCTGGCCCCATCACTCACACTGTAGACCTGCTGGCCCCATCACTCTGTCGACCTGCTGGCCCCATCACTCACACTGTAGACCTGCTGGCCCCGTCACTCACACTTTAGACCTGCTGGCCCCGTCACTCACACTGTAGACCTGCTGGCCCCATCACTCACACTGTCGACCTGCTGGCCCCATCACTCACACTATAGACCTGCTGGCCCCATCACTCACACTGTAGACCTGCTGGCCCCATCACTCACACTGTAGACCTGCTGGCCCCATCACTCACACTGTCGACCTGCTGAGCCCCATCACTCACACTGTCGACCTGCTGGCCCTCATTAACATAATAGCTCTGGAGGGAGGTTAGGTCGAGGCGCGATTAAACTGAAGTTATAACTCGTATACCGCGTCCCGAGGCGGGGGCGTGGCCCCCCACCACCACCACTATTACCACCACCACTGCAACCACTACCACCACCACTATTACCACCACCACTACAACCACTACCTCCACCATTATCACCAGCACACAACACACACACACACACACACACACACACACACACAAACACACACAAACACACACAAACACACACAAACACACACAAACACACACACACACACACAAACACACACACACAAGCACACACACACAAGCACACACACACAAGCGCACACACACACACAATCAACCCAAGTCAATCACATCACCTTAATTACACAATCCCTCATAAAAGTACAATTTTCAATCCCAACTTCTTACTCAACTCCAAATTCGACTTTAGTATAATAATGGTAACGCCAATACCATGGAACTAACTTCTACCATTCCCATGAATTCAGAGAGGAAAATTTGGCAGCGTAAGGTGTGTAAAATGGTCCGGAACTGAGATACTGGAAGACCTTAATGGTCCTTAGCCTTCCGTGGTCCTTTCATACTTGTTCGTGAAGCTGGGTATGGAGTCTGCCTCCAGGGATAGTCGGGGTTGAGACGGGAGTAGCTAGGGGATGAGTAACAGAAGCAAAGGAAGCAACGGTAGCGCTGGTAACAGGATCAGAGGAAAGAGACGTACACACAAGAGATAGAGAGGAGATAGATAGATAGATAGATAGATAGATAGATAGATAGATAGATAGAGAGAGAGAGAGAGAGAGAGAAACACAGACTTGAACACAATAATAGAAACAGAAGCAACAGGAGCAGCGACATCTTTAGCAACGGGATCAGTAAACAGGCAGTAACTTCAACAGTAACAGGATCAACAACAGGAGTCACGAAAGAACCACCTCTGATATTAACAGTAATATGAGAGTAACACCAGCACTGTTATCAGAACGATAACAGGAACCACAACAGAACTTCAGCGAATACAACAGTGCTACAACAGTAACCATGTAACAAAAAAACATATCGCCAGCCGCAACAGTAACCACAACGCTAGCAACAACAGTAACTACAACAACGCCAGCAACAGAAACCACAACAACGCCAGAAACAACAGTAACCACAACAACGCCAGAAACAACAGTAACCCCAACAACGCCAGCAACAACAGTAACGGCCGGGGAAATAACAGAAGTGACCTCTAGCAGAAAAAAACCCATTGAGGAAAACAGTACGTCCTTCTCTCATTCTCTCTCATGTTCATTCATCATTTCTCATCATGTCCATCAATCATCACTTATCCTGTCCAACCCTCATCTCCTTTACCTGTCATTACCCTGATCACTTCACCTCTCCCTCGCATCTCTCTAGATAGATAGATAGATAAATTTCTTCTCACCTACCCATACCTACTAACACGTCCCATAGACCTACTGACTGCAGTCAAATCTACAGAAAATCCAGTAATTTAGAGAGAAAGAAAGAAATCCTGAAAAATAGTTAAATCCTTGCGTGTCAGGAGTAATTGGAAAGGTGACACAGCTAGCAAATCCGCTAAGAGTAATGACAGAGAAAGCAATATGTTAGAGGCAGAACAGAGGGAATAGGAGAGAGAGAGAGAGAGAGAGAGAGAGAGAGAGAGAGAGAGAGAGAGAGAGAGAGAGAGAGAGAGAGAGAGAGAGAGAGGAAAAGGGAGGAAATTCATGGTTGTACGAGGGAATGATAGCTAACAGAGGACTTGCTGAGAAAAGGAGAGGAAATTAGAGGATAAAGGAAAGGGTAGAAGAAAGGAAAGAGGAGAGAGGAAGAAAGAGAGGGTGGGGAAGGGGGATAGATGGCAGAGGAGAAAGAGGAAGGGAAAGAGGAAATAGGGGGAGAGAGAGAGAGAGAGAGAGATTCATTAAAAATATATAATTACAACCACAAACCCCTCTTCCACAACTACACCCCCTCTTCCACAACCACAACTATACCCATTCTTCCACAACCACAACTATACCCATTCTTCCACAACCACAACTACACCCCCTCTTCCACAACCACAACTATACCCATTCTTCCACAACCACAACTACACCCCCTCTTCCACAACCACAACTATACCCCCTCTTCCACAACCACAACTGCACCCCCTCTTCCACAACCACAACTACACCCTCTCTTCCACAACCACAACTATACCCCCTCTTCCACAACCACAACTACACCCCCTCTTCCACAACCACACCCCCTCTTCCACAACCACACCCCCACTTCCACAACCACACCCCCTCTTCCACAACCACAACTACACCCCCTCTTCCACAACCACACCCCCTCTTCCACAACCACAACTACACCCCCTCTTCCACAACCACACCCCCTCTTCCACAACCACAACTACACCCCCTCTTCCACAACCACACCCCCTCTTCCACAATCACAACTACACCCCCTCTTCCACAACCACAACTGCACCCCCTCTTCCACAACCACAACTACACCCTCTCTTCCACTACCACAACTATACCCCCTCTTCCACAACCACAACTACACCCCCTCTTCCACAACCACACCCCCTCTTCCACAACCACAACTACACCCCCTCTTCCACAACCACACCCCCTCTTCCACAACCACAACTACACCCCCTCTTCCACAACCACACCCCCTCTTCCACAACCACAACTACACCCCCTCTTCCACAACCACACCCCCTCTTCCACAACCACACCCCCTCTTCCACAACCACAACTACACCCCCTCTTCCACAACCACAACTACACCACTCTTCCACAACCACAACTATAACCCCTCTTCCACAACCACAACTACACCCCCTCTTCCACAACCACAACTATAACCCCTCTTCCACAACCACAACTACACCCCCTCTTCCACAACCACAACACCCCCTCTTCCACAACCACAACTACACCCCCTCTTCCACAACCACAACTACACCCCATCTTCCACAACCACAACTATACCCCCTCTTCCACAACCACAACTACACCCCCTCTTCCACAACCACAACTACACCCCCTCGTCCACAACCACAACACCCCCTCTTCCACAACCACAACTACACCCCCTCTTCCACAACCACAACTACACCCCATCTTCCACAACCACAACTACACCCCATCTTCCACAACCACAACTATACCCCCTCTTCCACAACCACAACTACACCCCCTCTTCCACAACCACAACTACACCCCCTCTTCCACAACCACAACTACACCCCCTCTTCCACAACCACAACTACACCCCCTCTTCCACAACAACTATACCCCCTCTTCCACAACCACAGCTATACCCCCTCTTCCACAACAACTATACCCCCTCTTCCACAACAACTACACCCCCTCTTCCACAACAACTATACCCCCTCTTCCACAACCACAGCTATACCCCCTCTTCCACAACAACTATACCCCCTCTTCCACAACAACTATACCCCCTCTTCCACAACCACAACTATACCCCCTCTTCCACAACCACAACTATACCCCCTCTTCCACAACCACAACTATACCCCTTCTTCCACAACAACTATACCCCCTCTTCCACAACCACAACTATACTCTCTTCCACAACCACAACTGTACCCCCTCTTCCACAATCACAACTGTACCCCCTCTTCCACAACCACAACTGTACCCCCTCTTCCACAACCAAAACTGTACCCCCTCTTCCACAACCACAACTGTACCCCCTCTTCCACAACCAGAACTATACCCCCTCTTCCACAAACAGAACTATACCCCCTCTTCCACAACCAGAACTATACCCCCTCTTCCACAAACAGAACTATACCCCCTCTTCCACAACCACAACTATACCCCCTCTTCCACAACCACAACTATACCCCCTCTTCCATAACCACAACTATACCCCCTCTTCCAAAACCACAACTATACCCCCTCTTCCAAAACCACAACTATACCCCCTCTTCCATAACCACAACTATACCCCCTCTTCCATAACCACAACTATACCCCCTCTTCCATAACCACAACTATACCCCCTCTTCCATAACCACAACTATACCCCCTCTTCCACAACCAGAACTATACCCCCTCTTCCATAACCACAACTATACCCCCTCTTCCATAACCACAACTATACCCCCTCTTCCATAACCACAACTATACCCCCTCTTCCATAACCACAACTATACCCCCTCTTCCACAACCACAACTATACCCCCTCTTCCACAACCACAACTATACCCCCTCTTCCACAACCACAACTATACCCCCTCTTCCACAACCACAACTATACCCCCTCTTCCACAACCAGAACTATACCCCCTCTTCCACAACCAGAACTATACCCCCTCTTCCACAACCACAACTATACCCCCTCTTCCACAACCACAACTATACCCCCTCTTCCACAACCACAACTATACCCCCTCTTCCACAACCACAACTATATGCCCTCTTCCACAACCACAACTATACCCCCTCTTCCACAACCACAACTATACCCCCTCTTCCATAACCACAACTATACCCCCTCTTCCACAACCACAACTATATGCCCTCTTCCACAACCAGAACTATACCCCCTCTTCCACAACCACAACTATATGCCCTCTTCCACAACCACAACTATACCCCCTCTTCCACAACCACAACTATACCCCCTCTTCCACAACCACAACTATACCCCCTCTTCCACAACCACAACTATACCCCCTCTTCCACAACCACAACTATACCCCCTCTTCCACTGTCGTGGGGGTTCGAAGGAGATATGAAGGTTGAAGATAAACACACTTGTTGGATGGTAACACTATATTGCAGTGTGTGAGAAAGGGGAGCCCAACCTGCCGTGTGTTACCTGGTGTAGACCTATGCGTGGACTTAGACCAAGGTAGCGCGTCCCACGTACTCATGCCGCATCCCGTGACGTCATACAGTCACTAGGCCCAGCACAGGGGTCGTGTATGTTAAACATATGGATGATACTCAGATAAGCTATATATATATACAGGGGATTTAGTAGCTATGCTGACACCACAACCACTACTATACCCCCTCTTCCACAACCACAACTACACCTTCTTTCACAACCACAACTATACCCCCTCTTCCACAACCACAACTCCATCCCCTCTTCTACAACCACAACAACCCTCTTCCACAACCACAACTATACCCCCCTCTTCAACAACCACTACACCCCCTCTTCCACAACCCCTTTTTCACAACCACAACTACACCTTCATCCACAACCACAACTACACCTTCATCCACAACCACAACTACACCCTTTCTTCCACAACTCCCTCTTCCACAAGTAGACACACCCTCTCTCACACACACACACACACACACACACACACACACACACACACACACACACACACACAGCCACTAACACACACACACACACACACACACACACACACACACACACACACACACACACACACACACACACACACACACACAGCCACTAACACCCACACACACACAAAACCACTACCATACACACACCCTCTGTCACAACAGTACGCCCTTCTCAATACCCATTCTTCTCCCTACCACAAACACAACCTGATAGCTATATTATGCACCCTCCACCCATATTGTGGGCGGTAGCCACAAGATAACGCAAGTACACACTGGGTGTAGGGAGAGTGACCCATAGTTGTGTTGACTAAGCAAGGTTTGGTGCCGAGATGCGTTATTCATAAGTGCTCTATAAGTACTGGGAAATTCAGTGGTAAAACAGTGTAATCACCACAACAGTGGCAACAGTAATTTCACTGAAGCTTTACGAGTGGTTTAGGTACCTTGGTTAGAGCGGTTTAATACACAAATAATGACTATTTTTATATCTACAAGTACATGATACAATTTATAAAGACCACTGCTGACAGACCAAACTTAAAAAAACCACAACCACACCTAATTAACGACCACACTTCATTAACCATACCTCATTAACCACAACCACACCTCATTAACCACACATGTTCAATAAGAAGCAAAGTCTTCATGCTGGTTCACCAGCACTTGCCAGCAATAATGGAAACCTCAATATAAATATTTGTTTCCTGCAGTTGTTGGAGCCCAAATGTCACTACAAGTGAAGATAAATATGCAGAGGGAAGTTAGGTCACTGGGAAAGACGACTCAAGTGGAAATATGTAGAGTGTACTCGCCGAGTTGTGCTTGAGAGGGGGTCGAGTCTCGGCTCCTCGCCAGCCTCGTTACATCTAGACGACTGGTTCCGCTGTGTCATAGGCTTCAGGGATATGTATTTTGTCCTACAACTGTGTATGATGTTAGATTAAACTGCATTCTTAGCAAGTTTCGCTTCTCGTATATATATTCTTCAGTGTATTCACTGTAGTATGGAGACCAGAAATGAGCTGCGTAATCCAAGTCAGGTCAAACTTGTGATACCTATGAGCTTTGAGCTCACATATGTATATATATGCAATGAGATCACAGTAAACAGGTGATATAGCAATATGAAGAACAACAACTGTGAAAATAATAGTGAAATTCCATGCGCTTTCGTGACTTCTCACATTATCAAGGAACTATGATTATGTGAGAAAACACGAAAGCGCTTGGAATTTCACTATTTTTTTCAAGTGATTGTTCTGCATATTGCGCTATCACCTGTTTACTGTGATCTCATTGCGCACAAATATATATATATATATATATATATATATATATATATATATATATATATATATATATATATATATCTAGGTAGTAGGTTGGTAGACAGCAGCCACCCAGGGAGGTACTACCGTCCTGCCAAGTGAGTGTAAAACGGAAACCTGTAATTGTTTTACATGATGGTAGCATTGCTGGTGTCTTTTTTCTGTCTCATAAACATGCAAGATTTCAGGTACGTCTTGCTACTTCTACTTACACTTAGGTCACACTACACATACATGTACAAGCATATATATACACACACCTCTGGGTTTTCTTCTATTTTCTTTCTAATTCTTGTTCTTGTTTATTTCCTCTTATCTTCATGGGGAAGTGGAACAAAATTCTTCCTCCGTAAGCCATGCGTGTTGTAAGAGGCGACTAAAATGCCGGGAGCAAGGGGCTAGTAACCCCTTCTCCCGTATATATTACTAAATGTAAAAAGAGAAACTTTCGTTTTCTTTTTGGGCCACCCCGCCTTGGTGGGATACGGCCGGTTTATATATATATATATATATATATATATATATATATATATATATATATATATATATATATATATATATATACATATATATATATACACATACATACACACACACACACACGCTCGTTTTATTCCACTTGTCTATCTTCTGTCTCGCTTCACACTGTATATTGGTTATACTAATCTTACCTCTTTAATTCATCTTTATCATTGGTCTTCTCATAGTATATTATTTTTTAAGATTTTGCTTCTTGTTTTATCGCCTTACGTCTTGCCCACAGATGTACTACATACACATTAATACGCAACCACTGCTGCTTATTTTTCAATTCTTACCTCACCAATGTCTGATTAACTGGGCTCAATGTTTCTCATTCGAGTCAGCAAGAAATTCTCTCTTTCCTGGAGCTACTTGTGTGTGTTTCACTAAATTTCTCACTACTGATTCCAGATTATTTGCCGTGTTTCTGTATCCTCTGGTGATCCAGTTTTGTTAGTATATTTATGGGTCGATCATAACCAGGTCCTTAATTATCATCATCCCCCCACAGCGTCTGTGGGGGGATGGAAGGCATTCAGGCTCAATCTAGGGAACTGGAGCTCAGATCCAATTCCCCAGGTAAAGAGCCCTCACCAGTATCAAGGAGCCTCCATTGAGGGGGTAACCCATGGCAAGCGGGTCCTAAAGTGCACCGGCCAGTGAGTTTTAGGGCTCACTCGCCATGGGTTCGAATCCCACCCGTTCTGTGGTTTGTTTGTTATTACGATTTCGTGAGTCACCAGTAGAACTACATACAAAAGGTGAGGTAATCAGTCCCTCAGCCTTGGAGGGACTTTGCCCTCGTCTGCTGCACGTCCTTATCCACTGACGCCTATATAACCGCCAGTCTTCTTGCCTTTGCTCCAGATTCTCCTCCACCACGATGCTGTGAACACTAACTCCAAGGCTGAGGGACTGATTACCTCATCTTTTGTATATAGTTCTACTGTCTTCTAATTATGTCCTAGAATCTGTATTGATAAAGCCACTGGATGGCGAAACGTCTACAATAAAGATATCCAGATGTTGCACATGTGTCTTAACTTTCAGGTATAAGGGGGAAAAACACCCCTTTCTTTTCCCGGTGATCGAACCCGGGAGCTATCGGATGTGCACAGAACACCCTGAATAGCTACAAGTCAACGTGAATAGAAATGACAAGACGAAAAATAGCTGTAGATAAGATAGCGCCGTTGGGTTTAAGAAAGGAGTGGATGGAGAAGTGTAGAAGCAAGCAGTGAAATTAAGATGGTTAATTAATAAGACAGAAGTAGCAGGAACACTTTTTAGAGAGCATCTGGCTCTATATAGAACCTTATCATGACTTGATAAAGCTCTCCACAGAGCCACTTGATGATTCTTATTGGCGATATGCCATTTCATCTAGAGTTAATGAGCTCAGGAAACAGGAACGAACGGTTTATGGTGAGAGTTGGACTAGACTGAGGAGAGGGGAAGGGGGAAGGGGAAAAAGGGGAGAGTAAAATAGATCTGCTACATGGTTATTTCCCGTAATAAAAAGGTCGACTATAAACCATACCCCCGGCCGGGATTGAACCCGCGGTCATAGAGTCTCAAAACTCCAGCCCGTCGCGTTAGCCACTAGACCAGCTAGCCACAATAAGATTCATCCAACTAGGTGTATTATCCCGGCCGGGGGTATGGTTTATTTGCAATCGTGTCATTACGATTTCTTAAGTCAAGTTAAGGTCGACTATCCCCACTATATGTAAATAAAACACAATGCGGATTTTTTTTTGTACACAATTTTACAGGTATAAGGTACCCAACTTTATTTACAGGTTAAGACCTGTTACCTATGTCAACTTATCTGGAAACCTTTTTATTGTTTAGACGTTTCACCCACCAGAGTTATCATCACTGAAGTCCCTGGTGGGCGAAACGTCAATATACATTACAATAACCCACTGTGTGTCCAGTTAAGGAATGCAAAATGGAATTCTGTGAACCATATAACGATAATTATTAGAGTGCAATAGTCTTCAGGCAGACGATGCAACATCCCCCCCAATGAAAAAGCCCACTGTGTGGGTGAAACGTTGTCAATAAAGGATCACATTATACTGCATATGTGTTTATATTTCCATGAATACACAGAGAAAATACAACAGTTCCCCCATCATGCATAAGGAAAATTACCAGAAGACCCCTGGCTGCCCTCAAGGAGGAGCTGGATAGATACCGAAAGTCGGTACCCGGGTTGTGGTTCGTACGTTGGATTGCATGCATCCAGCAGTAACAGTCTGGTTGGATCAGGCCCTGATTCACCGCGAGGCCTGGACGAGGAC
The DNA here is from genome assembly GCF_038502225.1 of Cherax quadricarinatus. Taxonomy (NCBI): domain Eukaryota; kingdom Metazoa; phylum Arthropoda; class Malacostraca; order Decapoda; family Parastacidae; genus Cherax; species Cherax quadricarinatus. The sequence goes on from NC_091378.1 coordinate 6,267,448, forward strand.
CGGGTCGCGGGGGCGTTGACCCCCTCCTCCCACAGAACATCAGGGTAGACTCCAAGAAGAAGACTTTAAAGAACTAACTAAATTCTTAATATTATCTTCTTGGCTTGTTTATATCACCAGCTTCTTACTGCACGATGTTTCGTACTGTTTATATACTAAAGGAGCTTCGTACGGGCCTCGTGTGGGCCTCGTGTGGGCCTCGTGTGAACCTCGTGTGAACCTCGTGTGAACCTCGTGTGGGCCTCGTGTGGGCCTCGTGTGGGCCTCGTGTGGGCCTCGTGTGAGCCTCGTGTGGGCCTCGTGTGGGCCTCGTGTGGGCCTCGTGTGGGCCTCGTGTGGGCCTCGTGTGGGCCTCGTGTGGGCCTCGTGTGAACCTCGTGTGGGCCTCGTGTGAACCTCGTGTGAACCTCGTGTGAGCCTCGTGTGGGCCTCGTGTGGGCCTCGTGTGGGCCTCGTGTGGGCCTCGTGTGGGCCTCACAACAACACATCTAAAACATTCCATAGCAAAAGCTCACAATCCCAATCATTATCAATTCGCGATTGATAACTATCTACGATGGAATGTGACTTTTACCTCCAATTTGCGGCAGAAATGTGCAAAGTTTGTATACCTCTGACACGCGAAAAAAAAAAAAAATTCACTACCTGGAGGCCTGGTCACAGACCGGGCCGCGGGGGCGTTGACCCCCGGAACTCTCTCCAGGTAAACTCCAGGTAAACCCCTTCATTCGGGGAATTTATGTACTTTTTTTTAAGGTCTTCAGTGAACGCTCCCTCTTCTGAACCTCTGAGTTTCATACTTCCCTTCATTATGTATCTCCACGTTTCACCTTTCATAACCAACAACTGCGTAATAAAAAATTAAGAAGTGGTAATACGGACCCAAGGTGAAATATTCCAGCGACAAGCAGTGTGTGGGAAGGCAGCGGCCACAAGGGTCGAGGTGAGGGAGCAACGAAGACACCAGCCAACGTGACCAGACTTCCAGAGGTGTCGAGGTGCTAGAGTGAAGCTCAGGGTATTTTTTTCGTACGGTAATCCGACCTCCGCAACACGATGATGATGCAGGGAAAAAAAAAGAATAAGCATCTCTTATCTTCCTTAGGATGCGACCCACAACAGCCAACTAATTCTAGGTAATAATAATTATTATACAAATACACGATACAACTTATACAGACCATAGCTAACATCACTGACAGATTATATAGAAAGTCCCTGGTTATGCAGAGCATTCCGGGCAATATAGGTTTATTTTGTCCCCAGGATGCGACCCACACCAGTCGGCTTATAACATTCACGTACCTTACTGTTAGGTGAACATGGACAGCAGGTGTAGTAACGAAACACATCCTAATATTTCCACCCGTACCAAGGATCGAACCACGGAACTCAGTGTGTGAGCTGAGTGCGCTACAGAGCTATGGGGGTACTTATTTACTTAAAATCTGGGCAGCAAGTGTAAGGTGACTTGTCCATTCGTCACAGCTAAGTAACTGGTCCTAAGTGCTTCGAAACGAAGTAGCTAAAAGATGTTTCTCTCACAGTTTCCTTGACTCTGGTGAGAGGCCCCTCAAGGAAGGTTCCTTGATGTTGGTGAGGGGCTCTTGATTTAGGGAATTGGATCTGTGCTCCAGTTCCCCGAATTAAGCCTGAATGCCTTCCACATCCCCCCCCAGGCGCTGTATAATCCTCCAGGTTTAGCGCTTCCCCCTTGATTATAATAATAATCTGGTGAGAGGCTCTTGATCTAGGAAACTGGATCTGTGCTCCGGTTCCCAGAATTGAGCCTGAATACCTTCCATCCTTCCCCCACATGCGCTATATAATCCTACGGGTTTAGCGCTCCCCCATAATTAAAAAGAAACCCTCTCAGTGCGTGATGGAAGAGAGATTTCTTTCCCAAGCTTAGATAATACAACTCATCCATCAAATACAAACAAGGGGATCAACTCATCGTACCATCACACACTAGAGTTCAACTCTATCTTCAGGATATTGAATACAATTATCCCAAATTTAAAGCTTGGCTTATAGATCTACAATACCACATTTATGGCCAACACGAATGCAAATTCGTTATTCGTATACGTCTGATTCTATGCACGAATTCCGAACAAATAAAAGGGTCAGAAAAGTGCGAAGATATTTTCCACCCCAAGACGCAAAACCCATAAAATCAACAATCCCAATCTTTTTGTCTAAGATCACTCATCCCTAATCTTGCCCAATCCCCGATTGATCAAGGAGAGTAAACAGTTCTGAAGACTTTAAGGATCTTACCTGTGAGGTCAGTCAGTACTTGTACCAATAAAATGTTAAGTCATATACACTAACATTCGTAGTCTGAGATTATTGCCCCAAATAAAGAACTGTTTACATTATCAAGTACACACAAACAAGTCCATTCTACCAAATACACAGACACGTACACGCTACCAAATACACAGACACGCTACCAAATACACAGACACGTACACGCTACCAAATACACAGACACGTACACGCTATCAAATACAGACACGTACACGCTACCAAATACACAGACACGTACACGCTACCAAATACACAGACACGTACACGCTACCAAATACACCGAAGTACTTACTAAAAAGTATACACAAAAGTACATACTAACAAGTACACACTAACAAGTACACATCAACTACACACTAACAACTACGCAGAAAAACCGAAAACCAACACGCAAATGATGTGAAAAATAGTGTAAAAAAAATTTTAACGTAGATAATAGTTCACTCTAGGCAAATCTTTATCACGTCTTTCTAAAACTTACCTTGGGCGAAACGTTCCCTCGAAGTGCCTTTCTTTTGGCCATATCTGTTGGCACTCCATGGGAGATAACGAAGAAAAACGTACATGATACCTACACAACTATACTAGTCACATCACGTCAGAAGTCGCATCTCCTTGAGTCGGGTCACGTCAAGAGTCGTGTTTTCCTGAGTCAGGTCACTTCAAAAGTCGTGTGTCCCCGAGTCAGGCCCGACGGCTGCCGCCTCCCAGTCGAGGCGTCGCCTGAAAATTTTAAACAGGCTCCTTATTTCTTCTATATTTGACCTTATTCACCCAGGACACCTCGAGAACGTTTGGGTCCTTGAGCTTCTATCACATCAAACACAAACACGAAGGTATCAAGGACCGAAACGTCGACAGTCATTTCATTATAAATCGTACTCTAAGAGTGGACCCGGCTACCCATTCACTGATTTGGTTACCAATACACTGATTTACCTACCAATACACTGATTTAACAACCAATACACTGATTTAACAACCAATACACTGATTTAACTACCAATACACTGATTTAACTACCAATACACTGATTTAACTACCAATACACTGATTTAACTACCAATACACTGATTTACCTACCAATACACTGATTTAACTACCAATACACTGATTCAGCTACCAACACACTGATTTACCTACCAATACACTGATTTACCTACCAATACACTGATATACCTACCAATACACTGATATACCTACCAATACACTGATTTACCTACCAATACACTGATTTACCTACCAATACACTGATTTACCTACCAATACACTGATTTACCTACCAATACACTGATTTACCTACCAATACACTGATTTACCTACCAATACACTGATTTACCTACCAATACACTGATTTACCTACCAACACACTGATTTACCTACCAATACACTGATTTACCTACCAATACACTGATTTACCTACCAATACACTGATTTACCTACCAATACACTGATTTACCTACCAATACACTGATTAACCTACCAATACACTGATTTACCTACCAATACACTGATTTACCTACCAACACACTGATTTACCTACCAATACACTGATTTACCTACCAATACACTGATTTACCTACCAATACTCTGATTTACCTACCAATACTCTGATTTACCTACCAATACACTGATTTACCTACCAATACACTCTTCTGACCTCGGGTAATAATCTCCCGGATGTAAACAAAGCCAGGAGGTGTAAGGAAACTTGGCAACACGTCTCGGCTTTCTTAAGAACCGGCTTTTAGGCCCAGAGAAACTGGGAGTCTAAATATACTAGTAAATAAACTAGTAAATAAAGGTATTTCTAGTAACTGGGTTTTTCTTGTCTGCAGTTCCAGCGTCTTCGTTAACTAGTTGAATTAGATTCCCTCGTTAAGCTTTTCCCTGCCTCGTTGTGCTGTTCTCTGCATCGTTAAACTTTTTCCCTCCTTCATCCTACTTTTCCCCTGCCTAGTTTCATATTTTTCCCCTGCCTCGTTCTATTTTTCCCCTTGCCTCGTTCTGCTTTTTCCCTGCCTCGTTCTATTTTTCCCCTGCCCTCCCATACTTCTGACGTGGACAGCCACAAAGCCAAGGGATGCTATTACAATTTCCCCCACCCACCCTTTATTCTTTCCCCGCTGTTTCTTCTTTCTCCCTCCCCTTGTCCGCCTGCTCATTTTCTCTTTCTCTCCTCCTCTCCCTCTCGTAGCTTCACTTCCACACCTACATCCTTGATGGAATGATTGAAGATATTCCATCGATCTACTGAAGTCTCCCAGCTCAGGCTGAGACACACACACAACTTGGTGAGTGTGCACACACACACGCACCAAGTAACGATCAGCGAAGAGACGGGGCCAGGAGCTACGACTCGATCCCTGCAAATGCAAATGTGAGTACATACACACACAATTATATATATATATATATATATATATATATATATATATATATATATATATATATATATATATATATATATATATATATATATATATATATATATATATATATCGTGCGATATAGGTAAAATTGGTCAATTAGCAAAATCTCTTTTAAAATTAAGTCCTTTCTAAAATTTTCTCTTATATGTTTAAAGATATTTTTCAATTTATGTTAATGTAAAAATTAATAATTTTGTACCAAACGGACCTTACAAAACTTAATTAACCTTATTATAACAAACAATTTAATTTAGCCTAATCCAACTAAATATATTTTAGATAAATTTACGATAATTAATAAACACAGTAAAATACATTTTTCTCGTGAGGTTCAGAAAGAATTTTTGCCAAATTATTGCCTACACAAATTTTCGCTTGCCTTATTCGGCAAGAAGAGTGTTGCTGTTTAAGCCAAAACCGCAAATTTTACCTATTCGGCACGACGTGTGTGTGTGTGTTTTTTTTGTGTGTGTGTGTGTGTGTGTCTGTGTGTAATATATATATATATATATATATATATATATATATATATATATATATATATATATATATATATATATATATATATATATATATATATATATAATCACATTTTAATTTCAAGTGCAGTAAGAATTAATGAATAAATGACGTATTAATGTCTGCTGACAATCCTACTTGACATTTAAAACACAAATGTCAGTTGAATTATGAAGATAAACAATGGCTTGTGTAAAGGGGATTTTAAATTCAAATTCAAAGTTTATTCTCTATAAAGATTACAATGTTGAATTTACAGAATTTGGTTGTTGTGTGGTTTACATGTAGTTAAATAATGATTACAGAGTGTACCACTAGAACACCTAGCATGGCTAGGCATTACAGAGTGTACCACTAGAACGCCTAGCATGGCTAGGGATTACAGAGTGTACCACTAGAGCGCCTAGCATGGCTAGGCATTATAGAGTGTACCACTAGAACGCCTAGCATGGCTAGGCATTACAGAGTGTACCACTAGAGCGCCTAGCATGGCTAGGCATTACAGAGTGTACCACTAGAGCGCCTAGCATGGCTAGGCATTACAGAGTGTACCACTAGAGCGCCTAGCATGGCTAGGCATTACAGAGTGTACCACTAGAACACCTAGCATGGCTAGGCATTACAGAGTGTACCACTAGAGCGCCTAGCATGGCTAGGCATTACAGAGTGTACCACTAGAACACCTAGCATGGCTAGGCATTACAGAGTGTACCACTAGAGCGCCTAGCATGGCTAGGCATTACAGAGTGTACCACTAGAACGCCTAGCATGGCTAGGCATTACAGAGTGTACCACTAGAACGCCTAGCATGGCTAGGCATTACAGAGTGTACCACTAGAGCGCCTAGCATGGCTAGGCATTATAGAGTGTACCACTAGAACGCCTAGCATGGCTAGGCATTACAGAGTGTACCACTAGAGCGCCTAGCATGGCTAGGCATTACAGAGTGTACCACTAGAGCGCCTAGCATGGCTAGGCATTACAGAGTGTACCACTAGAACACCTAGCATGGCTAGGCATTACAGAGTGTACCACTAGAGCGCCTAGCATGGCTAGGCATTACAGAGTGTACCACTAGAACACCTAGCATGGCTAGGCATTACAGTGTACCACTAGAACACCTAGCATGGCTAGGCATTTCGGGCAGACTTAGTTTAATTCTTTATTTTAAAATATTACAAATTATGAGGTAAGTTGGTATTATGGCTAAGTGACTAAATACTAGTTTGTGAGTTTAGCAATGTGAATGCTTTTGTTTTGGCACAGTACATAGTTTCAGTATTGGAGTATCATAGGATTCATTATTTTAAGATTGAGATTAATATTTCTGTTTATGGTCAAATGGGTGAGTGTAAGTGTGAACCACCAGGTGGTATTCGTGTAGTTAGTTGACGGGGTTTATCAGGGAGATAAGATGTTTTCTAATGGTAGTTTTGAAGGTGATGAATGTGTCTGCAGTTCTAGAGTTCTCAGGTAGCGTGTTCCAGATTTTAGGGCCTTTGACATACATTGAATTTTTGTAAAGGTTTAGTCGGACATGGGGAATGTCGTAGAGATGTTTGTGTCTGGTGTTATGCCTGTGGGTTCTGTCACAACTATCAAGAAAGCGTTTTAGGTCAAGGTTGATATTGGAGTTTGAAGTCCTGTAGATGTAGATTGCACAGTAGTAAGTGTGGATGTACTGAACAGGGAGTAAGTTTAGATCTATGAAGAGTGGGGGGGCAGTGTTGCCAGGGATGGGATTTAGTGATTATTCTTACTGCAGCTTTTTGTTGGGTTATTATTGGCTTTAGGTGTGTTGCTGCAGTTGATCCCCAAGCACAAATAGCATAGGTGAGGTATAGATAAATAAGTGAGTGGTATAGTGTGAGAAGGGCATTTTGCGGCACGTAGTATCGTATCTTGGAGAGGATCCCAACTGTTTTGGATACTTTTTTGGTTATGTGTTGGATATGGGTGCTGAAATTCAGGTTGTTGTCAAGGTATAGGCCTAGGAATTTGCCCTCATTATGTCTGGTAATTAGAGTGTTGTCGATCTTAATGTTAATTTGTGCATCTCCTGCTCTGCTACCAAACATAATATAGTAGGTTTTGTCAGTGTTAAGCGTAAGTTTATTGGCTGTCATCCAAGTCGATATTTTGATCAGCTCCTCGTTAACAATGGTGTTGAGGGTGGCAAGATTAGGGTGAGAGATGACATAAGTCGTGTCGTCAGCAAAGAGTAAATAACAGTACTTTTTTGGGGGGGAGGGGGACAAAAATCACGTTCATGTCTTGTATTTTGTAGATTTGTTTATCGGATTTGAATTGATGTGAATTAATTTTAATTCGTGTTTAAGATTTTTTTATTGGCTTTTATATTGGAAAAATTGGAAGTCTCGGGGATTTCGGGCGTTTGTGACGGCGTCTTCAGTGGAGGAGAAATATGTTGCAAATGTATTTAGCTGGGGAGGGGGGTGGGGGAACCGACATTGGTATCTCTTGGTGGTACTTGGCACCATAGTGATGGTACCTGGCACCATAGTGATGGTACCTGGCACCATAGTGACGGTACCTGGCACCATAGTGATGGTACCTGGCACAATAGTGACGGTACCTGGCACCATAATGATGGTACTTGGCACCATAGTGATGGTACTTGGCACAATAGTGATGGTACCTGGCACAATAGTGATGGTACTTGGCACCATAGTGATGGTACTTGGCACCATAGTGATGGTACCTGTCATAATAGTGATAGTACTTGGCACCATAGTGATGGTACTTGGCACCATAGTGATGGCACTTGGCACCATAGTGATGGTACCTGTCACAATAGTGATGGTACTTGGCACCATAGTGATGGTACCTGTCATAATAGTGATGGTACCTGGCACAATAGTGACGGTACCTGGCACCATAATGATGGTACTTGGCACCATAGTGATGGTACTTGGCACAATAGTGATGGTACCTGGCACAATAGTGATGGTACTTGGCACCATAGTGATGGTACTTGGCACCATAGTGATGGTACCTGTCATAATAGTGATAGTACTTGGCACCATAGTGATGGTACTTGGCACCATAGTGATGGCACTTGGCACCATAGTGATGGTACTTGGCACCATAGTGATGGTACTTGGCACCCTAGTGATAGTACTTGGCACCATAGTGATGGTACCTGTCATAATAGTGATAGTACTTGGCACCATAGTGATGGTACTTGGCACCATATTGATGGCACTTGGCACCATAGTGATGGTACTTGGCACCATAGTGATGGTACCTGTCACAATAGTGATGGTACTTGGCACCATAGTGATGGTACCTGGCACCATAGTGATGGTACCTGGCACCATAGTGATGGTACCTGGCACAATAGTGATGGTATTTGGCACCACAGTGATGGTACCTGGCACCACAGTGATGGTACCTGGCACCACAGTGATGGTACCTGGCACCACAGTGATGGTACCTGGCACCACAGTGATGGTACCTGGCACCATAGTGATGGTACCTGGCACCATAGTAATGGTACCTGGCACCATAGTAATGGTACCTGGCACCATAGTAATGGTACCTGGCACCATAGTAATGGTACCTGTCTTAACAGTGATGGTACTTGGCACCATAGTGATGGTACTTGGCACCATAGTGATGGTACTTGGCACCATAGTGATGGTACCTGGCACAATAGTGATGGTACCTGGCACAATAGTGATGGTACCTGGCACAATAGTGATGGTACCTAGCACCATAGTGATGGTATCTGGCACCACAGTGATGGTACCTGGCACCATAGTGATGGTACCTAGCACCATAGTGATGGTACCTAGCACCATAGTGGTAGTACGTGGCACCACAGTGAAGGTACTTGGCACCATAGTGATGGTACTTGGTATGATGGTGATGGTACCTGGTACGATGGTGGTGGTGGTGGTACCTGTCATTATGGTAGTGGTACCTGTCACCATGGCGCTGGTGGTACCTATCACCATGGTGGTGATACGTGGCTTTATATAGCTCAGTCATGAGCGAAACGTAGTCTAAATAAAAGTTTTTGTCTATATATTGTCTTCATACCCACACCTTTCGGTATTATACCACTACACAGTGGCCCGTGGCAAAGCTCTCGTTCCACACAGTGGCCCGTGGCAAAGCTCTCGTTCCACACAGTGGCCCGTGGCAAAGATCTCGTTCCACACAGTGGCCCGTGGCAAAGCTCTCGTTCCACACAGTGGCCCGTGGCAAAGCTCTCGTTCCACACAGTGGCCCGTGGCAAAGCTCTCGTTCCACACAGTGGCCCGTGGCAAAGCTCTCGTTCCACACAGTGGCCCGTGGCAAAGCTCTCGTTCCACACAGTGGCCCGTGGCAAAGCTCTCGTTCCACACAGTGGCCCGTGGCAAAGCTCTCGTTCCACACAGTGGCCCGTGGCAAAGCTCTCGTTCCACACAGTGGCCCGTGGCAAAGCTCTCGTTCCACACAGTGGCCCGTGGCAAAGCTCTCGTTCCACACAGTGGCCCGTGGCAAAGCTCTCGCTCCACACAGTGGCCCGTGGCAAAGCTCTCGTTCCACACAGTGGCCCGTGGCAAAGCTCTCGTTCCACACAGTGGCCCGTGGCAAAGCTCTCGTTCCACACAGTGGCCCGTGGCAAAGCTCTCGTTCCACACAGTGGCCCGTGGCAAAGCTCTCGTTCCACACAGTGGCCCGTGGCAAAGCTCTCGTTCCACACAGTGGCCCGTGGCAAAGCTCTCGTTCCACACAGTGGCCCGTGGCAAAGCTCTCGCTCCACACAGTGGCCCGTGGCAAAGCTCTCGCTCCACACAGTGGCCCGTGGCAAAGCTCTCGCTCCACACAGTGGCCCGTGGCAAAGCTCTCGCTCCACACAGTGGCCCGTGGCAAA
>NC_091378.1:6282599-6285099 GCF_038502225.1 Cherax quadricarinatus
GTTGAAGATACACCCTCCCCAGCAAAAAAAAAAAATACACTTTCCTTACCCTCCCAAACACACCTCCCTCACCCTCCCCAACACACCTCCCTCACCTTCCCAAACACACCTCCCTCACCTTCCCCAACACACCTCCCTCACCTTCCCAAACACACCTCCCTCACCTTCCCAAACACACCTCCCTCACCTTCCCTAACACACCTCCCTCACCTTCCCTAACACACCTCCCTCACCTTCCCTAACACACCTCCCTCACCTTCCCAAACACACCTCCCTCACCTTCCCAAACACACCTCCCTCACCTTCCCAAACACACCTCCCTCACCTTCCCCAACACACCTCCCTCACCTTCCCAAACACACCTCCCTCACCTTCCCAAACACACCTCCCTCACCTTCCCAAACACACCTCCCTCACCTTCCCAAACACACCTCCCTCACCTTCCCAAACACACCTCCCTCACCCTCCCCAACACACCTCCCTCACCCTCCCCAACACACCTCCCTCACCTTCCCCAACACACCTCCCTAACCCACCCCAACACACCTCCCCAACCCTCCCCAACACACCTCCCTCACCGTCCCAAACACACCTCCCTCACCCTCCCAAACACACCTCCCCAACCCTCCCCAACACACCTCCCTCACCTTCCCCAACACACCTCCCTAACCCTCCCCAACACACCTCCCCCACCCTCCCCAACACACCTCCCTCACCCTCCCCAACACACCTCCCTCACCCTCCCCAACACACCTCCCCAACCCTCCCCAACACACCTCCCCAACCCTCCCCAACACACCTCCCTCACCCTCCCCAACACACCTCCCAAAATCTTATAATTCACGGCTCAAGATTAAAAATATAACTTGTCAGAAGAGAAAGTTGGAGAAAGTTCCAACTCTCACTTTCTCTTATTACAAAAGTTCGACTTAAAAAAATATCAGCTCAAAAAACCTGATTTTAAAAAGTTCGTCTCGTGAGCAAAGTTCAGCTAAAAAAAAATAAAGTTCGACAAGAAAAACTTCCAAAAAAAAAAAAAAAAAAAAAAAAAATGATTCTCAAAATTAAACTTGAAAAAAGTATTATATAAAAAAGATTATTAAAAAAAAAAGGCTCTCAAAAAGGTCGAATTAAAAAAAAAAGTTTATCTAAAGAATTTCAACTATAAAGTGTTTTTTTTTTCACCTATTGAAAGTTGGAACAATTTTGTTTACAGTATCGTAAATTGACAATTTTGTTTACAGTATCGTAAATTGACAATTTTGTTTACAGTATCGTAAATTGACAATTTTGTTTACAGTATCGTAAATTGACAATTTTGTTTACAGTATCGTAAATTGACAATTTTGTTTACAGTATCGTAAATTGACAATTTTGTTTACAGTATCGTAAATTGACAATTTTGTTTACAGTATCGTAAATTGACAATTTTGCTTACAGTATCGTAAATTGAGACAATTTTTACAGTATCGTAGGTTGGTAAATTTGTTTACAGTATCGTAAATTGAGAATTTTGTTTACAGTATCGTAAATTGACAATTTTGCTTACAGTATCGTAGGTTTGGAAAAAATTTTTACAGTATCGTAAATTGAGACAATTTTTACAGTATCGTAGGTTGGTAAATTTGTTTACAGTATCGTAAATTGAGAATTTTGTTTACAGTAACGTAAATTGAGAATTTTGTTTACAGTATCGTAAATTGGGACAATTTTTACAGTATCGTAGGTTGGAACAATTTTATTTACAGTATCTTAAGTACCACATTTTTGTTCCAGAATTTAAAACCTGAAACTTCGGAAAATAATTTTTTTTTTAATTTGATCTAGTATCGTGAATTTTAAAACTAAATTTCCCCCAAAAAAATTTCGTACCTGCTTAAAATTATAATTTTTTTTTTCAAATTTATTCAAATAAAATTTGATGAATTTCGTTAATCTCGATAAATTAAAAAAAATAATTATGAGGTTTAGTGCCACATTATTAAAATTAATATCTATAATTTAATAATAATATTTTGGCAGTGCCAAATTATCAAAAATTAATATCGAGTACTAATGTCAGTATATTATTATTATTAAAGTTAATACATGGTAATATTAATTATTATTGTCAGTATATTATTAAAATTATTATTATTATTGTTAATTATAATTACTACTACTACCCAAACCTATCACCACCAAAACCACTACTGCCACTACTTCTAGCCTAACTATTACTATCTTGACCCCTCCCCCTACACACACACACCAGTGAAGAGGCGGGGTCAGGAGCTATGAATCGACCCCTGCAACTGCAATTAGGAGAGTACAATTAGATGACTACACAGCCTTACCTTCTCTCCCAGGCAGCGACGTTAGCAAAGGCGTCAGCAGCGACGTCAGCAGCAACGTCGGCAGCGACTATTAAAACCGCCACTTAAACATGGTAATTTCAATAAAGAGTAACTTAAAACGCGGTAATTAAATTAAACCACCACTTAAAACGCGCTAATGAAAC
>NC_091378.1:6287599-6380099 GCF_038502225.1 Cherax quadricarinatus
GTATGAATATACAACGTCATATTTCTAGCCATCTTGATAGTTCCAGGTGTATACAGGATCCTGATCATTCTTTACAATGGATCTGTTGCGATTAATTTAGCACTTGTAGGTAACTGTTGTTACTGTTGTTCCTGTTGCTGCTGCTCCTGTTGTTATTGCTGCTCCTGTTGTTAATGCTGTTCCTGTTATTGTTGTTCCTGCTGCTGTTATTACTGTTGTTGCTGCTGCTGCTTTTACTGCTGTTGCTACTTTTGTTACTGCTGTTATTACTACTGTTGTTGCTGCTGCTGCTTTTACTGCTGTTGCTACTTTTGTTACTGCTGTTGCTGCTGTTATTACTACTGTTGTTGCTGCTGTTACTGTTATTTTGACCAGCAGGTCGAAATAATCCGCCCTATATGTCAAAAATAGCAACCGCGGTACGTCAAAAACCCCTCCCCCCATACGTCAAAACTTCCCAACCAGTACGTCAACACACATCGAAAAAAATCCCATCTATAATACATTATAAAGCCCCCCCTATACGTCATAACCCCCCCACCAACACGTCAAAAAAAAAAAAATTCCATGCGTCCAAAGGCCATCCGCAGTACGTCCAGAAATACACCCCCCCCCCCCCACTTTCCTCCAGTACGTCAGTTTCCTCCACGCCACAACTGGCCATCTCCGGGTGTAATCAACTTGCAAATAAGATCAACTTTCCACTCGTCTTCCGAAATCTTTCGGCTATCCCACGATAGACATTTTGAGGCGAGACCGAGTATTACCACCACCGAGGTACGAAATAGATGTTAACTATTTTTATGCAGAGTTTGAATGAAGGAAGATGAAGGTGTAGAGAGAGAATGAGAGAGAGAGAGAGAGAGAGAGAGAGAGAGAGAGAGAGAGAGAGAGAGAGAGAGAGAGAGAGAGAGAGAGAGAGAGAGAGAGACTTTTCAGCTACAGACATGGCCACGAAAGAGGCTATCAGACACGATAATAAACACAATGCTAAATACTAAACACAATGCTAAACGCAATACAAACTAAACACAACAGGGACTAAACACAGTAAATTATACGCAACACACACTAAACATAACACACACTAAACACAACACACTAAACATAACACACACTAAACACAACACACTAAACATAACACACACTAAACACAACACACTAAACATAACACACACTAAACACAACACACTAAATATAACACACACTAAACACAACACACTAAACATAACACACACTAAACACACACACTAAACATAACACACACTAAACATAACACACACTAAACACAACACACACTAAACACAACACACACTAAACACAACACACACTAAACACAACACACACTAAACACAACACACACTAAACATAACACACACTAAACACAACACACACTAAACACAACACACACTAAACATAACACACACTAAACACAACACACACTAAACACAACACACACTAAACACAACACACACTAAACATAACACACACTAAACACAACACACACTAAACATAACACACACTAAACATAACGCACACTAAACACAACACACACTAAACACAACACACACTAAACACAACACACACTAAACACAACACACACTAAACATAACACACACTAAACATAACACACACTAAACACAACACACTAAACACAACACACACTAAACATAACACACACTAAACACACACACACTAAACACAACACACTAAACATACACACTAAACACAACACACTAAACATAACACACTAAACACAACACACTAGACATAACACATTAAACATAACACACACTAAACACAACACACACTAAAAACAACACACACTAAACATACACACTAAACACAACACACTAAACATAACACACTAAACACAACACACTAAACATAACACACTAAACACAACACACTAGACATAACACATTAAACATAACACACACTAAACACAACACACACTAAAAACAACACACACTAAACATACACACTAAACACAATACACACTAAACACAACACACACTAAACACAACACACACTAAACATACACACTAAACACAACACACTAAACATAACACACTAAACACAACACACACTAAACACAACACACACTAAACATAACACACACTAAACATAATACACACTAAACACAACACACACTAAACATACACACTAAACACAACACACGCTAAACATAACACACACTAAACTTACACACTAAACATAACACACACTAAACATACACACTAAAGACAACGCACACTAAACACAACACACTAAACATAACACACACTAAACACAACACACTAAACATAACACACACTAAACACAACACACACTAAACATAACACACACTAAACACAACACACACTAAACACAACACACACTAAACATAACACACTAAACACAACACACACTAAACATAACACACACTAAACACACACACTAAACACAATACACACTAAACATACACACTAAACACAACACACTAAACATAACACACTAAACACAACACACTAAACATAACACACTAAACACAACACACACTAAACAACACACACTAAACATAACACACACTAAACATAACACACACTAAACACAACACACACTAAACATACATACTAAACACAACACACGCTAAACATAACACACACTAAACTTACACACTAAACACAACACACACTAAACATACACACTAAAGACAACGCACACTAAACACAACACACTAAACATAACACACACTTAACATAACACACTAAACAACACACACTAAACATAACACACACTTAACATAACACACTAAACAACACACACTAAAGACACACTAAACACAACACACTAAACATACACACTAAACACAACACACTAAACATACACACTAAACACAACACACACTAAACACAACACACACTAAACACAACACACACTAAACACAACACACACTAAACATAACACACACTAAACATACACACTAAACACAACACACACTAAACACAACACACACTAAACATAACACACACTAAACATAACACACACTAAACATAACACACACTAAACACAACACACACTAAACACAATACACACTAAACATAACACACACTAAACACAACACACACTAAACATAATACACACTAAACACAACACACACTAAACACAACACACACTAAACATAACACACACTAAACACAACACACACTAAACACAACACACACTAAACACAACACACACTAAACACAACACACACTAAACACCACACACACTAAACATAATACACACTAAACATAACACACACTAAACATAACACACACTAAACATAAGACACACTAAACACAACACACACTAAACACAACACACACTAAACACAACACACACTAAACACAACACACACTAAACATACATACTAAACAACACACACTAAACATAACACACACTAAACACAAAACACACTAAACATACTATACACAACACACACACTAAACACAACACACACTAAACACAACACTCACTAAACACAACACACACTAAACATAACACACACTAAACACAACACACACTAAACAACACACACTAAACAACACACACTAAACACAACACACACTAAACACACACTAAACACAACACACACTAAACATACACACTAAACATAACACACACTAAACACAATACACACTAAACACAACACACACTAAACACACACTAAACATACACACTAAACATAACACACACTAAACATAACACACACTAAACACAATACACATTAAGCACAATACACACTAAGCACAATTCAGAATAAGCAGAATATCTCTTATATACACAATATGATTGCTGTGCTAGGCGAGACTGGGTCGACGGCGGTGACTCGACCCCCTCCCCGACAACCGCAAGTTGGGGAGCACACGCACGAACACACATCTTCCCCCCCCTCCCCCATCAACAGAGCCGCCAGCATCAACCTGTCAATTCTGATCTTCAAACTTTAGTGAGAAAACTTAGAGCCAGGTTGTCTTCCCTTACCTACCCTCCCTCCCTCCCTCTCTCTCTCTCTCTCTCTCTCTCTCTCTCTCTCTCTCTCTCTCTCTCTCTCTCTCTCTCTCTCTCCAGCTTCTAGCAAACAAAGAAACAGACGAAGGAAAAGAAAGATGAGGAAGACAACTGTGTTCTCACTGTGTAATCGTCACAGTGATGGTGTGCAACAGTGCCCCTCAGAAGGCAGGTCAGAGGACCTGTCTTCGCAGCCTGTCATCTCCCTCACTTTCCATCTACCTGACAGTCAACATCTCCCCCTGGGACTTGGCTCCTGGCTCCCCGTCAGACATCCGTCTGGTGTACCTATACTGACAGTAAACCCCATCTCTAGTCAACGGGAGTATACGTAAACTTCACGTTGCCTCTACAGCAGATTCGGCTACCTATCTACAAAAAAGACTACAACAGGAAGGAAAAATAACCAAGGACAGCAATAACCCAGAATGCAATAACCCAGGACACAGGAATAACCCAGAACACAATAACCCAGGACACAGGAATAACCAAGAACACAATAACCCAGAACACAATAACCCAGGACACAGCAATAATCCAGAACACAACCCCAGGACACAGCAATAACCCAAAACACAATAACCCAGGACACAGGAATAACCCAGAACACAATAACCCAGGACACAGGAATAACCAAGAACACAATAACCCAGAACACAGCAATAACCCAAAACACAATAACCCAGGACACAGGAATAACCCAGAACACAATAACCCAGGACACAGGAATAACCAAGAACACAATAACCCAGAACACAATAACCCAGGACACAGCAATAATCCAGAACACAACCCAGGACACAGCAATAACCCAAAACACAATAACCCAGGACACAGGAATAACCCAGAACACAATAACCCAGGACACAGGAATAACCAAGAACACAACCCAGAACACAATAACCCAGGACACAGCAATAATCCAGAACACAACCCAGGACACAGCAATAACCCAAAACACAATAACCCAGGACACAGGAATAACCCAGAACACAATAACCCAGGACACAGGAATAACCCAGAACACAATAACCCAGAACACAATAACCCAGGACACAACCCAGGACACAGGAATAACCAAGAACACAATAACCCAGAACACAATAACCCAGGACACAGCAATAACCCAAAACACAATAACCCAGGACACAACAATAACCCAGAACACAATAACCCAGGACACAGCAATAACCCAAACACAATAACCCAGGACACAGCAATAACCCAGAACACAACAATAACCCAGAACACAATAACCCAGGACACAGCAATAACCCAGAACACAACCCAGGACACAGCAATAACCCAGAACACAATAACCCAGGACACAGCAATATCCCAGAACACAATAACCCAGGACACAGCAATAACCCAGAACACAACAATAACCCAGAACACAATAACCCAGGACACAGCAATAACCCAGAACACAACCCAGGACACAGCAATAACCCAGAACACAATAACCCAGGACACAGCAATATCCCAGAACACAATAACCCAGGACACAGCAATAACCCATAACAGAATAACCTAGGACACAGCAATAACCCAGAACACAATAACCCAGGACACAGCAATAACCCAGAACACAACCCAGGACACAGCAATAACCCAGAATATAATAACCCAGGACACAGCAATAACCCAGAACACAATAACCCAGGACACAGCAATAACCCAGAATACAATAACCCAGAACACAGCAATAACCCAGAACACAATAACCCAGGACACAGCAATAACCCAGAAAACAATAACCCAGGACACAGCAATAACCCAGAACACAACCCAGGACACATCAATAACCCAGGACAGAGCAATAACCCAGAACACAGCAATAACCCAGAATATAATAACCCAGGACACAGCAATAACCCAGAATACAATAACCCAGGACACAGCAATAACCCAGAACACAATAACCCAGGACACAGCAATAACCCAGAACACAATAACCCATGACACAGCAATAACCCAGAACACAATAACCCATGACACAGCAATAACCCAGAATGCAACCCAGGACACAGCAATAACCCAGAACACAATAACCCAGGACACAGCAATAACCCAGAACAGAGCAATAACCCAGAACACAATAACCCAGGACACAGCAATAACCCAGAACACAATAACCCTTGACACAGCAATAACCGAGAACACAGCAATAACCCAGAACACAATAACCCAGGACACAGCAATAACCCAGAACACAATAACCCATGACACAGAAATAACCCAGAATACAACCCAGGACACAGCAATAACCCAGAACACAACCCAGGACAAAGCAATAACTCAGAACCCAACAATAACCCAGAACCCAACAATAACCCAGGACACAGCAATACCCCAGAATACAACAATAACCCAGGACACAGCAATAACCCAGAATACAACAATAATCCAGGACACAGCAATAACCCAGAATGCAACAATAACCCAGGACACAGCAATAATCCAGAATACAACAATAACCTAGGACACAACAATAATCCAGGATACAACAATAACCCAGGACACAGCAATAACCCAGAATACAACAATAACCCAGGACACAGCAATAACCCAACAATAACCACAATAACATTAGGAGGAGGAAAGAAGTAGGAAAACTAATTTTGGCTGAGAAAGAAGACAAGAGGTAAGAAGTGAGAAAGATGAGGCAAGTTGAGATGACGAGAGCTTCGTAAAGTCAGCCAAAGTTACCTAAGTTACCTAAGTTACCCAAGTAACTCTGAGCTGTTCTAGCTGAGTGCTTGGGGGTTGCTGAGGCAATGCTGAGAGGTAATGAAAAAATACTGGGAATTGGGGAAAAAATCCTGGGAACTGGGGAAGAAATACTGGGAACTGGGGAAGAAATACTGGAAACTGGGGAAGAAATACTGGGAACTGGGGAAGGAATACTGGGAACTGGAGAAGAAATACTGGGAACTGAGGAAGAAATACTGGGAACTGGGGAAGAAATGCTGAGAACTGGGGAAGAAATACTGGGAACTGGGGAAGGAATACTGGGAACTGGGGAAGAAATGCTGAGAACTGGGGAAGAAATGCTGAGAACTGGGGAAGAAATATTGAGAACTGAGGAAGAAATACTGAAAACTGGGGAAGGAATACTGGAAACTGGGGAAGGAATACTGGGAACTGGGGAAGGAATACTGGGAACTGGGGAAGAAATACTAGGAACTGAGGAAGAAATGCTGGGAACTATGGAAGAAATACTGGGAACTGGGAAAGAAATGCTGAGAACTGGGGAAGAAATAATGAGAACTGAGGAAGAAATACTGGGAAATGGGGAATGAATACTGGGAACTGGGGAAGGAATACTGGGAACTGGGGAAGAAATACTGGGAACTGGGGAAGGAATACTGGGGACTGGGGAAGGAATACTGGGAACTGGGGAAGAAATACTGGGAACTGGGGAAGGAATACTGGGGACTGGGGAAGAAATACTGTAAAGCAGAGAAGAAATGCTGGGAACTAGTGAAGAAATGCTAAGAATTAATGTGGTGGTGTTGGTGGTAGGAAGAGCTGAGGAGATGCTAGGAAGTGCTGAGGAGATGCTAGGAAGTGCTGAGGAGATTCTAGGAAGTGCTGAGGAGATGCTACTAAGTGCTGAGGAGATGCTAGGAAGTGCCGAGAATGTTGGAGTGGCTTAGAAATGTCTAGGTGCTGAGGATATTAAAGAGTGGAATAGAGGTTGCCGGGGTGGTTGATGTGGAGTAGTTGATGAAGGTAGTTAATGTGGGAGTAGATGAAATGGGGTAGATGAAATGGGGTAGTTGATATGGGGGTAGTTGATGTGGGGATAGTTGATTTAGGGTGATTTACGTGGAATAACCGATAGTTATCTGGAGTTGCTTTCGGGAGGGGGGTCAGCGTTCCCGCAGCACAGTCCCAGATCAATCCTCCTGGTTACTGAAGCAACCAGGAGAACTGGTCTGGGAGTGTCCGCCGCCCGCAATCCAACCGAAACGTCGTCGTAAGCTTCTCTCTTTTATGTGCGGGTTATTTATGTATCGTTCCAGTCACGGTATTGTTCCTTTTTTTTGTTATTTATTGATCAGGAGCTGTTTTCAAGAATATGTCGAAGTCCCTCTTGAAGACGGCTAATAATCTGCTGATCCCCCTTATGCATGAAGATAAGGTGTTGGAGAGTCGAGGTCCCCTAACACTGTATTTTCTCTCGGTATAGCCATCGCTTCCCTGCTTTTCACTGGAGGCATCCTACACCGTCTGCCAAGCCTCTTGTGATCATAAGTTTGGTGCCAATCCTTCCGGTAACTTCCAGGTGCAGATAATGATGTATCTTTCTCGCCTACGTTCCAAGTAGTACAGTTCTAGGGGACTTCCAGTGCTTCCAGTAATTTAGCCTCTTGTGATCATAAGTAGAAATTTCGGTGTGCAGGTTTGGGATCAATTCAGTATCTTCCAGGTGCAGATTATGATGTATCTTTCTCGCCTACGTTTCAAGGAGTACACTTCTAGGGATTTCCGGTGCTCCCAGTAATTTAGATTCTTCGTTTATACGCGATGTGAAGGTTCTCCCTTCACATCCCAGCTCAGTAATCTCGCCTGCCTTTCAGGGACTATGTTGGTGTACACAATATTTTCTCTAGGCTGGAATACTGCAGTATATTAACCATCCACCTTCAAGGCAGGATAAATTACTTAGATGAAAAATGCAGAGAGAACCTTCACAACGAGTATAAACTCAGTCAAGCACCTGAATTAGTGGGAGTGCTTTAAATCCCTAGAACTGAACTCAGGTATATGTACCTGGGTCGTGTTACGGGGGTCAACGCCCCCGGGGTCCAGTCCTTGACCAGGAATGTTTGTGGTTGCAGGGGTCGATTTCACAGCTCTTGGTTCCGCCTCTTCGCTGGTCGCTATTAGGTCCACTCTCTCCCTGCTTCATGGGCTTTGTCATACCTCTTCTTAAAGCTGTGTATGGATCTTGAATCCATTACATCTCAATCCAGAGCTTTTAAGAAAGTTGGCGAGAAAGTTATATCATGTGTTGTAACTTATACAGGGTGATTGATGAGGGTGGTTGATGTAGCTGTAGTTATGGTTGGTTGACATGGGTGTACTTCATGAGGAAAGGATTGATGTGGATGATACCTGCTGTAGGTGATTGTTGACGTGGGAGATATTAATTGATGTGGAGGACAATATTATCGATGCTTAATTCAGGGGGTGGTTGATGTAGGGGTGGTTGATATAGGGGTGGTTGATGTAGGGGTGGCTAATGTACGGGTGGTTGATGAAGAGTGGTTGATGTAGGGGTGGTTGATGTAGGGGTGGCTAATGTAGGGGTGGCTAATGTAGGGGTGGCTAATGTAGGAGTGGTTGATGGAGAGGGTGGTTGATGTATAGGGTGGTTGATGTAGAAGGTGGTTGATGTAGAGGGTGGTTGATGAAAAGGGTGGTTGATGTAGAGGGTGGTTGATGTAGAGCGTGGTTGATGTAGGGGAGATTGATGTAGGGGATGATTGATGTAGAGGGTGGTTGATGTAGAGGGTGGTTGATGTAGAGGGTAGTTGATGTAGAGGGTGGTTGATGTAGAGGGTGGTTGATGTAGAGGGTGGTTGATGTAGAGGGTGGTTGATGTAGAGGGTGGTTGATGTAGAGGGTGGTTGATGTAGGGGTGGTTGATGTAGAGGGTGGATGATGTAGAGGGTCGATGATGTAGGGGTGGTTGATGAAGAGGGTGGTTGATGTAGAGGGTGGTTGATGTAGAGGTGGTTGATGCAGAGGGTTGACGTAGAGGTGGTTGATAAAGAGGGTGGTTGATAAAGAGGGTGGTTGATGTAGGGGTGGTTGATGTAGAGGGTGGTTGATGTAGAGGGTGGTTGATGTAGAGGGTGGTTGATGTAGGGGTGGTTGATGTAAAGGGTGGTTGATGTAGAGGTGGTTGATGTAGGGGTGGTTGATGTAGGGGTGGTTGATGTAGAGGTGGTTGATCTAGGGGTGGTTGATGTAGGGGTGGTTGAAGTAGAGGGTGATTGATGTAGAGGGTTGATGTAGAGGGTGGTTGATGTAGAGGGTGGTTGATGCAGAGGGTTGACGTAGAGGTGGTTGATGAAGAGGGTGGTTGATGTAGGGGTGGTTGATGTAGAGGGTGGTTGATGTAGAGGGTGGTTGATGTAGAGGGTGGTTGATGTAGAGGGTGGTTGATGTAGAGGGTAGTTGATGTAGAGGTGGTTGATGTAGAGGGTGGTTAATGTAGAGGTGGTTGATGTAGAGGGTGGTTGATGTAGAGGGTGGTTCATGTGGAGGGTATTTGATGCAGAGGGTGGTTGATGTAGAGGGTGGTTGATGTAGAGGGTGGTTGATGTAGAGGGTGGTTGATGTAGAGGGTGGTTGACGTAGAGGGTGGTTGATGTAGAGGGTGGTTGACGTAGAGGGTGGTTGATGTAGAGGGTGGTTGATGTAGAGGGTGGCTGATGTAAGGGTGGTTGATGTAGAGGGTGGTTGATGTAGAGGGTGGTTGATGTAGGGGTGCTTGATGTAGGGGTGGTTGATGAAGAGGGTGGTTGATGTAGAGGGTGGTTGATGCAGAGGGTTGACGTAGAGGTGGTTGATGTGGAGGGTGGTTGATGTAGGGGTGGTTGATGTAGAGGGTAGTTGATGTAGAGGGTGGTTGATGTAGAGGTGGTTGATGCAGAGGGTGGTTGATGTAGAGGGTGGTTGATGTAGAGGTGGTTGATGTAGAGGGTGGTTGATGTAGAGGTGATTGATGTAGAGGGTGGTTGATGTAGAGGGTGGCTGATGTAGAGGGTGATTGATGTAGAGGGTGATTGATGTAGAGGGTGGTTGATGTAGAGGGTGGTTGATGTAGAGGGTGATTGATGTAGAGGGTGGTTGATGCAGAGGGTTGACGTAGAGGTGGTTGATGTAGAGGGTGGTTGTTACAAAAAACGCGATTCTAAAAGCTTAGAGATCTAAAGTGAATACTAGAAAGGACTGCCCTTCTAGCATCCAGCCTGTTACTGGGTTTTCGTAACAAGTAGTCAGTATCCTGGTCCAATTATCCATTAAAATTCAGTATGATTCAATAGTGCTTCAGGGTTACAACTGGTAGGCTACTAACTAGAGAAATTATAATTTAATAAATTTATTAAGTCTAGAGGTATATTATCAAAGTAAATTAAATTAATAATAATCAAAATAATAATAATCACTTCTCTCGTTTACAGTATTATTGTGCTGAAAGCACATATCACATTTATAATTCTTAAGTACCGTCTGGTACATTAACATTTAATAAGATATTACAAATATGTACAAGTAAGTTTGTGTGTAAGTGTGTAAGTGCTCTTAGTAGTTCACTATGTCTCACGACTCGACTAGACTTAAACAAGTGACTGACAAAGTCCTCAAATAAACTAACTTCTTGACCAACTGGCAATCAGAACAGTCTGCTTGAACAATAAAAAGAATGTTAAGCCCAATAGCAATATAACAAGCAACTGCGATACAGAATCAGGAACAAGGAGATAATATAACGACACTAAGTAGGGACCATCTGCAGATCCTCCACAAAAGTCACCAAACTCCCATACTACTGAATCTAAGTTCAGCATAAGAAAATCCCCGACTGTGATAATACACAGATACCAGTACAAGTTAGGTCAGAAGCTACAGCTCAGGACCTGAGTTCCTCAGAGTGTCTATGCGACACAACCTCAGTACAACGTCGAAAATCACTAAGTCTATACAATGTTCTGTGAACAGAGTTCTACAGAACTAACAAGAATAACGAGACAGACAATCTGTCCAACCACCAAGAGAGTCTAGACCAGACTGAATACTTCAGGCCAGGTGAGGACACCCCCCTCGATCACGTGATAGCTCCGTGGACAGCTGCTGCTCAGTAACAGAAGCCGGCAGTCTAATGAGCAAAGAGCGATAATTACAGTAGTTAGACAATCAAGACTTGAACTTTGAGCACATAGTATGTTACATCCTACCTAACAACATAACAGTCAAATAATAATGGAAAGCAATACATTTACAATTTAGCTATTATCGAAAATATAAGCAATATAAAATTATATGAAAAGGTAATAATTATATATATACATACTAATCATTGCAACCCATTCAGGGGTTGCAACAGTGGTTGATGAAGAGGGTGGTTGATGTAGAGGGTGGTTGATGTAGAGGGTGGGAGATGTAGAGGTGGTTGATGTAGGGGTGGTTGAAGTAGAGGGTGATTGATGTAGAGGGTGGTTGATGTAGAGGGTGGTTGATGTAGAGGGTGGTTGATGTAGAGGGTGGTTGATGTAGAGGGTGGTTGATGTAGAGGGTGGTTGATGTAGAGGGTGGTTGATGTAGAGGGTGGTTGATGTAGAGGGTGGTTGATGTAGAGGTGATTGATGTAGAGGGTGGTTGATGTAGAGGGTGACTGATGTAGAAGGTGGTTGATGTAGAGGTGGTTGATGCAGAGGGTTGATGTAGAGGTGGTTGATGAAGAGGTTGGTTGATGTAGGGGTGGTTGATGTAGAGGGTGGTTGATGTAGAGGGTGGGTGATGTAGAGGGTGGGTGATGTAGAGGTGGTTGAAGTAGAGGGTGATTGATGTAGAGGGTGGTTGGTGTAGAGGGTGGTTGATGTAGAGGTGGTTGATGCAGAGGGTTGACGTAGAGGTGGTTGATGTAGAGGGTGGTTGATGAAGAGGGTGGTTGATGAAGAGGGTGGTTGATGAAGAGGGTGGTTGATGTAGAGGGTGGTTGATGTAGAGGGTGGTTGATGTGGAGGGTATTTGATGCAGAGGGAATTTGATGCAGAGGGTGGTTGATGTAGAGGTGGTTGATGTAGAGGGTGGTTGATGTAGAGGGTGGTTGCTGTAGAGGGTGGTTGATGTAGAGGGTGGCTGATGCAGAGGGTAGTTGATGTAGAGGTGGTTGATGTAGAGGGTGGTTGATGTGGAGGGTATTTGATGCAGAGGGTATATGATGCAGAGGGTGGTTGATGTAGAGGGTGGTTGATGTAGAGGGTGGTTGATGTAGAGGGTGGTTGACATAGAGGGTGGTTGATGTAGAGGGTGGCTGATGTAGGGGTGGTTGATGTAGAGGGTAGTTGATGTAGAGGGTGGTTGATGTAGAGGGTGGTTGATGTAGAAGGTGGTTGATGTAAAGGGTGGTTGATGTAAAGGGTGATTGATGCAGAGGTGGTTGATGTAGGGGTGCTTGATGTAGGGGTGGTTGATGAAGAGGGTGATTGATACAGAGGGTGGTTGATGTAGAGGGTGGTTGATGTAGAGGTGGTTGATGCAGAGGGTGGTTGATGAAGAGGGTGGTTGATGTAGGGGTGGTTGATGTAGAGGGTGGTTGATGTAGAGGGTGGGAGATGTAGAGGTGGTTGATGTAGGGGTGGTTGAAGTAGAGGGTGATTGATGTAGAGGGTGGTTGATGTAGAGGGTGGCTGATGTAGAGGTGGTTGATGTAGAGGGTGGTTGATGTAGAGTTTAGAGGTGATTGATGTAGAGGGTGGTGTATGTAGAGGGTGATTGATGTAGAGGGTGGTTGATGTAGAGGGTGGTTGATGTAGAGGTGGTTGATG
This sequence comes from Cherax quadricarinatus, assembly GCF_038502225.1. Classification (NCBI taxonomy): domain Eukaryota; kingdom Metazoa; phylum Arthropoda; class Malacostraca; order Decapoda; family Parastacidae; genus Cherax; species Cherax quadricarinatus. Next base: position 6,301,207 of record NC_091378.1, read on the forward strand.
CAGAGGGTTGACGTAGAGGTGGTTGATGTAGAGGGTGGTTGATGTAGGGGTGGTTGATGTAGAGGGTGGTTGATGTAGAGGGTGGTTGATGTAGGGGTGGTTGATGTAGAGGGTGGTTGATGTAGAGGGTGGGTGATGTAGAGGGTGGGTGATGTAGAGGGTGGGTGATGTAGAGGTGGTTGAAGTAGAGGGTGATTGATGTAGAGGGTGGTTAATGCAGAGGGTGGTTGATGTAGGGGTGGTTGATGTGGAGGGTATTTGATACAGAGGTTATTTGATGCAGAGGGTGGTTGATGTAGAGGTGGTTGATGTAGAGGGTGGTTGATGTAGAGGGTGGGTGATGTATAGGGTGGTTGATGTCGGGGCGGTGAAAAAAATCATCAATAATCTTAGATTTGTGGAGGAGAGCACTAAACCCGCAAGGCCACACAGCACGTGGGGGGGGGGATGGTTGGGGGAGGTAGAAGAAGGAAGAAATAAAGAAGGACTGAACAGACGAAAGGGAATAAATTGACAAAACGAAGTTAAGAGGAAAAAGAGGGGAAAAAAGTTTATGGCTCAATGAGGGGAAGAGAGCGAGCGAGAGAGAGAGAGAGAGAGAGAGAGAGAGAGAGAGAGAGAGAGAGATTTATGGTTCTTCCAGGGAAGAAGGAGGGGAGGGGAAACGGTAATTTTGTCCCTGGTCATAAGACGACCCAAGGGAAATGTTCCCTGTCCCCTGGGGGTCTGTTATTGTGTCAAGCGTTGGTGGTGGTTGTGGTGGTGGTTGTTGTTGTGGTGGTGGTGGTGGTGGTAGTGGTGGTGGTGGTTGTAGTGGTGGTGGTGGTTGTAGTGGTGGTGGTGGTTGTAGTGGTGGTGGTGGTTGTAGTGGTGGTGGTGGTTGTGGTTGTGGTGGTGGTGGTGGTTGTAGTGGTGGTGGTGGTTGTAGTGGTGGTGGTGGTTGTAGTGGTGGTGGTGGCTGTGGTTGTAGTGGTGGTTGCAGTGGTGGTGGTGGTTGTAGTGGTGGTGGTGGTTTTAGTGGTGGTGGTGGTTGTAGTGGTGGTGGTGGTGGTAGTGGTGGTGGTGGTTTTAGTGGTGGTGGTGGTTGCAGTGGTGGCTGTGGTTGTAGTGGTGGTTGTGGTTGTAGTGGTGGCGGTGGTGGTTGTAGTGGTGTCGGTGGTGGTTGTAGTGGTGGCGGTGGTGGTTGTAGTGGCGGTGGTGGTTGTAGTGGTGGTGGTGGTTTTAGTGGTGGTGGTGGTTGTAGTGGTGGTGGTGGTTTTAGTGGTGGTGGTGGTTGTGGTGGTGGTGGTGGTTGTAGTGGTGGTGGTGGTTGTAGTGGTGGTGGTGGCTGTGGTTGTAGTGGTGGTTGCAGTGGTGGAGGTGGTTGTAGTGGTGGTGGTGGCTGTGGTTGTAGTGGTGGCTGTGGTTATAGTGGTGGCGGTGGTGGTTGTAGTGGCGGTGGTGGTTGTAGTGGTGGTGGTTGTGGTTGTAGTGGTGGTGGTGGTTGTAGTGGTGGTGGTGGTTGTAGTGGTGATGGTGGTTGTGGTTGTAGTTGTGGTGGGTGTGGTGGTGGTGGTTGTAGTGGTGGTGGTTGTAGTGGTGGTGGTGGTTGTAGGGGTGGTGGTTGTGGTGGGTGTGGTGGTGGTTGTAGGGGTGGTTGTAGTGGTGATGGTTGTGGTTGTAGTTGAGGGGGGTGTGGTGGTGGTGGTTGTAGTGGTGGTGGTTGTAGTGGTGGTGGTGGTTGTAGTGGTGGTGGTTGTAGTGGTGGTGGTGGTTGTGGTGGGTGTGGTGGTGATTGTAGTGGTGGTGGTGGTGGTGGTGGTGGTGGTTGTAGTGGTGATGGTTGTAGTGGTGGTGGTGGTTGTAGTGGTGGTGGTGGCTGTGGTTGTAGTGGTGGCTGTGGTTGTAGTGGTGGCGGTGGTGGTTGTAGTGGTGGTGGTGGTGGTTGTAGTGGTGGCGGTGGTGGTTGTAGTGGTGGTGGTGGTTGCAGTGGTGGTGGTGGTTGTAGTGGTGGTGGTGGTGGTCGTAGTGGTGGTGGTGGTGGTGGTGGTGGTGGTTGTGGTCGTAGTGGTGGTGGTGGTCGTAGTGGTGGTGGTGGTGGTAATGGAGGTAGTATTAAGCGGATATCAAAAGGATAACAAGGGAATATCAAGCTATCAAAAGATTACCAAAAGGATATCAAGATAAGACGATGTCAAGAGGATATCAGGATAAGACGATGTCAAGAGGATATCAGGATAAGACGATGTCAAGAGGATATCAGGATAAGACGATGTCAAGAGGATATCAGGATAAGACGATGTCAAGAGGATATCAGGATAAGACGATGTCAAGAGGATATCAGGATAAGACGATGTCAAGAGGATATCAAGATAAGACGATGTCAAGAGGATATCAGGATAAGACGATGTCAAGAGGATATCAAGATAAGACGATGTCAAGAGGATATCAGGATAAGACGATGTCAAGAGGATATCAAGATAAGACGATGTCAAGAGGATATCAGGATAAGACGATGTCAAGAGGATATCAGGATAAGACGATGTCAAGAGGATATCAGGATAAGACGATGTCAAGAGGATATCAAGATAAGACGATGTCAAGAGGATATCAGGATAAGACGATGTCAAGAGGATATCAGGATAAGACGATGTCAAGAGGATATCAGGATAAGACGATGTCAAGAGGATATCAGGATAAGACGATGTCAAGAGGATATCAGGATAAGACGATGTCAAGAGGATATCAGGATAAGACGATGTCAAGAGGATATCAGGATAAGACGATGTCAAGAGGATATCAGGATAAGACGATGTCAAGAGGATATCAGGATAAGACGATATCAAGAGGATATCAGGATAAGACGATGTCAAGAGGATATCAGGATAAGACGATGTGAAGAGGATATCAGGATAAGACGATGTCAAGAGGATATCAGGATAAGACGATGTCAAGAGGATATCAGGATAAGACGATGTCAAGAGGATATCAAGATAAGACGATGTCAAGAGGATATCAGGATAAGACGATGTCAAGAGGATATCAAGAAAAGACGATGTCAAGAGGATATCAGGATAAGACGATGTCAAGAGGATATCAGGATAAGACGATGTCAAGAGGATATCAGGATAAGACGATGTCAAGAGGATATCAGGATAAGACGATGTCAAGAGGATATCAGGATAAGACGATGTCAAGAGGATATCAGGATAAGACGATATCAAGAGGATATCAGGATAAGACGATGTCAAGAGGATATCAGGATAAGACGATGTCAATAGGATAGGATAAGACGATGTCAAGAGGATATCAGGATAAGACGATGTCAAGAGGATATCAGGATAAGACGATGTCAAGAGGATATCAAGATAAGACGATGTCAAGAGGATATCAGGATAAGACGATGTCAAGAGGATATCAGGATAAGACGATGTCAAGAGGATATCAGGATAAGACGATGTCAAGAGGATATCAGGATAAGACGATGTCAAGAGGATATCAGGATAAGACGATGTCAAGAGGATATCAGGATAAGACGATGTCAAGAGGATATCAGGATAAGACGATATCAAGAGGATATCAGGATAAGACGATATCAAGAGGATATCAGGATAAGACGATGTCAAGAGGATATCAGGATAAGACGATGTCAAGAGGATATCAGGATAAGACGATGTCAAGAGGATATCAGGATAAGACGATGTCAAGAGGATATCAGGATAAGACGATATCAAGAGGATATCAGGATAAGACGATGTCAAGAGGATATCAGGATAAGACGATGTCAATAGGATATCAGGATAAGACGATGTCAATAGGATATCAGGATAAGACGATGTCAAGAGGATATCAGGATAAGACGATGTCAAGAGGATATCAGGATAAGACGATGTCAAGAGGATATCAAGAAAAGACGATGTCAAGAGGATATCAGGATAAGACGATGTCAAGAGGATATCAGGATAAGACGATGTCAAGAGGATATCAGGATAAGACGATGTCAAGAGGATATCAGAATAAGACGATGTCAAGAGGATATCAGGATAAGACGATGTCAAGAGGATATCAGGATAAGACGATGTCAAGAGGATATCAGGATAAGACGATATCAAGAGGATATCAGGATAAGACGATGTCAAGAGGATATCAGGATAAGACGATGTCAAGAGGATATCAGGCTAAGACGATGTCAAGAGGATATCAGGATAAGACGATGTCAAGAGGATATCAGGATAAGACGATGTCAAGAGGATATCAGGATAAGACGATATCAAGAGGATATCAGGATAAGACGATATCAAGAGGATATCAGGATAAGACGATGTCAAGAGGATATCAGGATAAGACGATGTCAAGAGGATATCAGGATAAGACGATGTCAAGAGGATATCAGGATAAGACGATGTCAAGAGGATATCAGGATAAGACGATATCAAGAGGATATCAGGATAAGACGATATCAAGAGGATATCAGGATAAGACGATGTCAAGAGGATATCAGGATAAGACGATGTCAAGAGGATATCAGGATAAGACGATGTCAAGAGGATATCAGGATAAGACGATGTCAAGAGGATATCAGGATAAGACGATATCAAGAGGATATCAGGATAAGACGATGTCAAGAGGATATCAGGATAAGACGATGTCAATAGGATATCAGGATAAGACGATGTCAAGAGGATATCAGGATAAGACGATGTCAAGAGGATAGGATAAGACGATATCAAGAGGATATCAGGATAAGACGATGTCAAGAGGATATCAGGATAAGACGATGTCAAGAGGATATCAGGATAAGACGATGTCAAGAGGATATCAGGATAAGACGATGTCAAGAGGATATCAGGATAAGACGATGTCAAGAGGATATCAGGATAAGACGATATCAAGAGGATATCAGGATAAGACGATGTCAAGAGGATATCAGGATAAGACGATGTCAAGAGGATATCAGGATAAGACGATGTCAAGAGGATATCAGGATAAGACGATGTCAAGAGGATATCAGGATAAGACGATGTCAAGAGGATATCAGGATAAGACGATGTCAAGAGGATATCAGGATAAGACGATGTCAAGAGGATATCAGGATAAGACGATGTCAAGAGGATATCAGGATAAGACGATGTCAAGAGGATATCAGGATAAGACGATGTCAAGAGGATATCAGGATAAGACGATGTCAAGAGGATATCAGGATAAGACGATGTCAAGAGGATATCAGGATAAGACGATGTCAAGAGGATATCAGGATAAGACGATGTCAAGAGGATATCAGGATAAGACGATGTCAAGAGGATATCAGGATAAGACGATGTCAAGAGGATATCAGGATAAGACGATGTCAAGAGGATATCAGGATAAGACGATGTCAAGAGGATATCAAGATAAGACGATGTCAAGAGGATATCAGGATAAGACGATGTCAAGAGGATATCAGGATAAGACGATGTCAAGAGGATATCAGGATAAGACGATGTCAAGAGGATATCAGGATAAGACGATGTCACGAGGATATCAGGGTAAGACGATGTCAAGAGGATATCAGGATAAGACGATGTCAAGAGGATATCAGGATAACCTTCCACTTCCGATAGACAAGCCTGCAACATATAAGGAACAATAGATAAGAGGCAATAGATTAAAGTATATATAGATATCATTGGAGTAATCATAGCCAAGGGAGGTAATCGAACCACAATAATAATAATAATAATAATAATGAAATGAAAGATAGTGAGGAAGATATAGGGTAATTACAGGGAAGGAAAGAGAGAAAGATGAGAGGGAAGAGAGAGTGTCAGAGAGATGGGGAGAGGGAGAGTGATGTGAGGTCGAGAGCAAACTTTAATATCGAAAAAAGAGAGAACGCTCACTCCCATTTTAGTGGAAAGACAGAGAGCGAGTGAGAGAGAGCGAGAGCTAGCTCTTAGTTTGTAAAGTTATGAACCCTGAATAAGAGAGAGAGCGAGAGCAAGAGAGAGAGAGATATGTTGTAGGAACAGCTCTTAGCTTGTCAATAAAGTTAGGAATCCTTAACTTGTAAATAGCTTGTCAATAAAGTTAGAGATCCTTAACCTAACCTTGTCAAACCCTGTGTAAAAGAGAGAGAGAGAGAGAGAGAGAGAGAGAGAGAGAGAGAAAAGAGAGAGAGAGAGAGAGAAAGAGAGAGAGAGAGAGTGTGTGGAACAATCACAAGCAGTAATAGAAAGGCTGACCTATTCAAAGTCAATTTTACTTCCAATATGCAACAGCAGACAGACAACAGTCGTAGCATCAATACTGCTGAAAGTGACTATAAACCTTGACGTAGTTCATCTTAAAACTTGACGTAGTTCACCTTAAAACTTGACGTAGTTCATCTTAAAACTTGACGTAGTTCACCTTAAAACTTGACGTACATAGTTCACCTTAAAACTTGACGTACATAGTTCACCTTAAAACTTGACGTACAAAGTTCACCTTAAAACTTGATGTAGTTCACCTAAGTGACTGAACACCACTTCTCAAGACTAAGAACGAACTGAACACCTTACACAGTCTTCACATAACGTTCTCATTTTGGTAGCGGCAGCAGTGACCTCCGAGCTCCGTACTTTTCTCCAACTATCAGAGCTACCAATGCTCCTATGATGACCTAGTTACATGCAAAACTGCACTACCCAACGTAGCACCCAGAATGACCAAAGATTACCAACAGTGAAACCTACAAATCGAACATAATAGAGATCAAAGGAAGACTGCCCACAAACCGAAAGCAACACCCCGCTGCCAGCCGAACAACGTAACCCTAAACTTTGTATAACTACAACTTCTTCTTAACTACAACAATTCCTGTAGTATTATGAGGCGCAATCTAAGAGGAAACAGCACCAAGGCCAGCAAGAAAACGCCGAAAAATCAACTATTCAACAAGTGTAGCCAGGAGGACGCTGGCCCAGCAACCACCCCACTCACCACCGCTCAAGGCGACACCACAACAATAACAACAAACATGGCTGCCACCAGCCCATCCTCCCCTCTCTTCCCCGGATTCAACCTACCAAGTAGTCTCTCAGGTATGACCAATGATCCAGATACCCTTAAGTCATGCATCTCCAACTTAGTTATTGAAAATATGAATCTTCGAGAGACACTAACAAAACAAGACACCAGGATAACACAACTCGAGAACAAAATCCTCAGTCTTGAACAAAAGTTAACACCAGGAATGACAAACTGTGGCAAGACCATCCAAACAGTCATAGATAGCCATACCCAACAAATAATATCTCTTAATACAAAGGTTGAAGAAGCAGTAAAAGAATGGAAGAACAACTTAGATAACCAGTTCAGTGACTACTTTGCTCTCCAAGAAGATAAAACTGAACAAGATAAACTATCGGACACAGTAATAGTTAACAGTCCACTTTTTACCAGTGATATGAACCAAACAAACAGTAAAGAAATTACTCTGCAGATCATAAAGGACCAAACAAGTGTTATTGTACCAGAGTCTGAAATAAAAGAAGCCAGGTTACTAGGATCCCATGGTAGAAAAAGTGTTATGCTTAGATTCCACTCACATAACAGGAAAAAAGACTTAATAATTGTATCTATTAAAGTAAAGAAAGAGGTATACATAAACGAGTGTCTTACCAAAAAACGTCAGAACCTCCTGTATAGAGTAAGAAAACTTAAGCGGGAGAATAACGACACAATACACCAATGCTTCACACGGGATGGGAAAATTCTTGTTAGGAAAACAAATGTAGGTCAACTGTACACAATCACGAACGAGAATGATCTATCACGATTTCTCAGGGATACTAATCTTACAGAGAATAACTAAACAATGTCCAACTTAAAAGCCTATGTAGTGTAGTGTATGTTTTGCTCCATTATTGTTCAAATTTCATTGTACAATCTCTTAGTAATTAAATAATCAACTACCTCATTTTGTGATTTTACTAGTAAGCATAGGTCACCTTATGTGATTTTCTTATTTACTATTGTTTGCTTAAACATTAGCTGAATTGATACTTTCTCTGTCCATATTATTACCTCATATTTTTTTTTAAATACTATCAATTGATATTACTTACTAAAATTAATAATTATCATTTTTACTATAATTTCAATTTACTCTTAACATTTTTGACATTTAATAACCATTACTTGTCTAATTACCTTTACCTGTTTTAATACCACATTTACTATCTTAGAGTACTCTTAATTACCTTGTACTGCCATATAACCTCTAGTATAACTACCAGTGCAATATTGAATGAAATAAACATTACTTTTTCACTTTTTTTGTAATCATTATTACTTACTAAAATTTTATTAAACACCATTTTTACTACCAGTCAATTTTACTTTTGTACATTAAACATTATTTTATACTTCCCATAACATTTTGTTGCCAAATTTTCAAGTTTGCATATTCAACTCCAACCTTTATATTATCCTTTGTACCTGTCTACCATCTTACTATCATATTATAACCAAGACATTACCATTATTCATTGTTCTTACCTGTCCATTTAAATTTGTTTACCACTACTTGTTTTTTTAGTCACTTTTTATTGTGTGTGCAATTAGTGTATATTCCAATTACTTTTTTGCAAGTACCAATACTATCTTTTGCTAGCTAGTACCAACTATCTCTTTTTTTTTTTTTTTTTTTTTTTACTTTTTATTGTGCAATAAACTGCTCAACTTATTTAATATTACAAATCAGATCTTACTCCTAAACCAATATTATTTCATAGTGACTATCTGTCCATTTAACTTGTTTACCATTACTCAATTGTAGTCCCTTATATATTTTTTTGTCCTTTATTTTAGCTCTATATAAATACCTTAGATCATATATTCGCAATTGTTAAACTAATCAAGGTGCTATTCTCAGGTGCTAAAGTTAATAAGTTCACTATTTTGCCATTATACTCCAAAGCTCATTTATTTGATTACCACTTTATTGTTCACCACAACTTATATTAGTCCCTTTTATATTATAATTTTATATTATAATTCTAACTTTAAAGAATTACCTTTAAAGTACTACCTACTATCATATTCCCAAGCTCCATTATTTGATCATCACTTTATTTGTTCATCACAAATTATTTTAGTCCCTTTTATATTGTGTCCTTTATTTTAGCTTTAAAAAACTACCTTAGCTCATTATTTTTTACATTTGTTAAATAATTCATGTGCTATTATTTTTAGCTTTAGAATATTTACTTTATTTTTTACTTAATTCTAACTACAGATCCACTACAAATCTTATGATTACAAGCATTGATCCTGATACCAACCTCTTATTTAATGACTTAAATGATTCAAACAGTTACTGTAATTACTACACTGCAGAACAATAAAAGGCACTTCTCAGAGCCAACAACAACATAACTATCTTTAACTACAATATCAGATCTTTAAGCAAGCATTATGATGACCTCCTAGCATTACTAAATTCCTTGCATGCCAATATGTCCATTATTACACTAACTGAAACCTGGCTAAAACCTGATACTACAGATGTCTATGCCATTCCTGGTTACACAGCCATACACAACTGTAGGCCAGACCAACAAGGGGGTGGCACAGCTATATACTACTCAGACCAACTAGAATATATCACTAATACTTGCACAAGGGATGAACATGGGGAATATATAATAGCTAAATTCAAATCCAAATACCTACAAAAACCTCTCACAGTGATAAACATCTACAGAATTCCACAATCAAACATTAGCCAATTTAGTCAAAACCTAGGAAGTATGATAACTGATGCACGCATGAACAAAGATCACTTACTACTCTCAGGTGACTTCAATATAAATCTCCTGCAAGACCAGGACCCACACGTTACTGAATTCACAAACACAATGAGTAACTGCATGTTGCTACCAACAGTAACAAAACCTACAAGAGTTACAGAGACTAGTGTTTCCCTACTTGACCACATCTGGACCAACACCATATCCCCTTTAAAATCAGGCATAATTACAGATAATACCACAGACCACTACCCTACTTTCCTCATAACAACTCTTGGTAAATTACCCCAAGACACTACTAAAGTCACCTTCAGACTTCACAATGAGGCAGCCATTAATAACTCCACAACAGCAGTAACAAACATTGACTGGCACACTGAGCTAGAAATCTATACAGATATTGACGAATGTTTTAATAATTTTCTAAAAACGACCCAATACCTTTATAACAAGCACTGCCCTAAAAAAACTAAACAGATGACAGCTAAGAGACTGAACAGTCCCTGGCTAACACCCAGCATTCTCAAATCCATAAATACAAAACACCGATATGAAAAACAGTACAGAATGGGTCACATAACCAGAGACCAAACAAAACGTTACTCGTCAATCCTAACCAGCCTGATAAGAAGGGCAAAAAAATTGTATTATGAGAACAGATTATCCAACTTACGAGGTGATATAAAAAAGACCTGGAAGACCCTATCAGAAATTCTGGGAACAAAAAAGATATCACGACATAGCGAAATAAAATTAGCAAAATCAGATGAACCCCAACTCCCACCAACAGAAACAGCAGACTCAATGATTTCTTCTCCACTATAGGTCAAAACCTTGCCAATAATATCCCAAGCTCAGATACCCCACCAAATGACTACCTCACTGGCAACTACCCGAACACACTGTTCCTAGCTCCGACTAACCCATACGAAGTCTCCCTTATTATCAACGCACTGAAAAACAAGGCAGGAGATTTAAATACCTTACCACCCTTTATATACAAAAAAGCGTCACAAGTACTATCACCAATCATTGCAACACTCTTTAACAAATCCATTGAATCCTCCACCTTCCCTACAGTTCTCAAAATAGCAAGGGTCACCCCGATCCATAAAGGAGGAGACCAAACAGAGTTGAATAACTATAGGCCAATATCCAATTTACACCCTCTCAAAAATCTTCGAAAAATTAATTCATAAACGAATCCACTCCTACCTCATCTCCCATAACATTCTCAACCCCTGCCAATTTGGATTCAGGCCTAATAAAAATACTAATGATGCTATTATACACATGCTAGAACATATATACACTGCAATAGAGAAAAAAGAAGTCCCACTGGGGATCTTCATTGACTTACGTAAAGCTTTTGATACAGTTGACCATGACTTGCTCCACGTAAAATTGTCACACTATGGTATTAGAGGGCACTCCCTCAACTACCTCAAGTCTTACCTCAGCAACAGAAGCCAATATGTGTACGCAAATGGGGCAAGCTCTTCCGCACAACCAATTACAGTTGGTGTCCCACAGGGAAGTGTCCTTGGCCCTCTTCTCTTTCTCCTATACATAAATGACCTTCCAAATGCTTCGCAATTACTCAAACCCACACTTTTTGCAGATGACACTACATACGTCTTCTCTCACCCGAGCCCAGTCACGCTAGCCAATACTGTAAACACCGAATTACAGAAAATATCTACCTGGATGAGGACTAACAAACTTACACTAAACATTGACAAAACCTACTTCATTCAGTTTGGTAACAGAGCTACAGATGTACCTCTTAACATAATGATAAACGGATCACCTATCACAAAGCTAACAGAGGGAAAATTCTTAGGAATCCACCTCGATAATAGACTCAAATTTCATACACATATACAACAAATTTCTAAGAAAATTTCCAAGACTGTAGGCATACTATCGAAGATACGGTACTATGTTCCACAGTCAGCCCTCCTGGCCCTATATCACTCTCTTATTTACCCCTATCTCACCTATGGAATTTGTGCATGGGGCTCAACAACAACTAACCATCTCAGACCACTAATTAGCCAACAAAAGGCTGCAGTTAGAATGATAACAAATTCTCACTACAGGCAGCACACTCCACCAATATTCAAAACACTCAACCTACTCACCATACAAAACATCCATACTTATTATTGCACTTATTACATACATAGAACACTTAACTCTGATATTAACCCTCCCCTCAAACATCTCCTTGCCAACCTCAACAGAACACATGACCATAATACAAGGCACAGATCACTCTTTGATGTTCCTCGTGTCCATCTCACACTATGCAAAAACTCAATGCACATAAAAGGCCCTAAAATCTGGAATTCATTACCTGTAAATATAAAAGAAACACTACCTGTTTATAAATTCAAGTCTCTTCTCAAAGTTCACTTACTCACTCAAAACCAAATAAATACTGAATAACTGAACCTTATAAATTGTATATCCTAAATGTTACTCACAATTATATCACACAAATGTTAAACCTAACTTTGTTATTTTTTTAAATACACTACCTAACAGAATACTCCATTCTACTGAATGAACAGCAATGTATGCAACCATAGGACCTGTCTTTGTAATACTCATTTGTATTTTATAGTTATCTGTTTACAATAATGTCTTATCACTGATTTCATCATTGCTTAGTTAATCTTAAGTTAATTTTAAGCCAGCCCGTAATGCTATGCATATAAGTGGCTTTGGCATGCTGCTCTTATCTGTATTTTTTGTACCTCTGTATGTATGCTAAAATTTCTAAATAAATAAATTGATAAAGCCACTGGAGGGCGAAACATCTGCAGACAGATACCCAGATGTTTCACATGTGTTTAATTCATCTTGTTGGTATTATATACCATTCATATACAATACAGCTCCTATATTCAATCCAATTCTTTTTAATGAGATTAAAAAAATGGCAAATAAAATGGCCCAGAACGTGGTAAAAAGGCCTTTACATGAGGTATTTTGAAAATTCCTTTTCAATTGAAAGGGAGTTGACTGTACTACAGAAGGAGCAGGTATCATGTAAGGAAACTATCTCTAATTAGAGAGAGAGAGAGAGAGAGAGAGAGAGAATGAAAATGCTGGCCCACAGATGGCTCCAACTTCATCCTGTTCCCTACTTGTGTGTGTCATAACAATAAAAATGCTTTCAAATGAGCTGATGTAAGTAACAGCTCTTAGCTTGTTAAAAAAGTTAGGAATCCTTAACCTTTTCTTCTTCCAACACACAAGCCGTATCCCACCGAGGCAGGGTGGCCCACCGAGGCAGGGTGGCCCACCGAGGCAGGGTGGCCCACCGAGGCAGGGTGGCCCAAAAAGAAAAACAAAAGTTTCTCTTTTTAACTTCAGTAATATATACAGGAGAAGGGGTTACTAGCCCTTTGCTCCCGGCATTTTAGTCGCCTCTTACGACACGCATGACTTACGGAGGAAGAATTCTGCTCCACTTCCTCATTATATATATATATATATATATTATATATATATATATATATATATATATATATACAGTGGACCCCCGGTTAACGATATTTTTTCACTCCAGAAGTATGTTCAGGTGCCAGTACTGACCGAATTTGTTCCCATAAGGAATATTGTGAAGTAGATTAGTCCATTTCAGACCCCCAAACATACACGTACAAACGCACTTACATAAATACACTTACATAATTGGTCGCATTCGGAGGTGATCGTTATGCGGGGGTCCACTGTATATATATATATATATATATATATATATATATATATATATATATATATATATATATATATATATTCTTGCCTCGTGATATTCAAGGGAGAGCAAGACAAGTTGTCTTCCTTAATCCCCATCGATAAAACGTATGTTTCCCAGCGACTGATTATTCCTCACACTGACTAGGTAGGGAAAAAAGTCTGCAGGGAAGTTTTTCTCATTGACTCGTGTCTGTTGTGAGGACGAGGAAGAGAGTTTTGTGTTGACTTTACGGGATAAAAATGAACGGAAACATGAGGAGAAGGATGGTAAAAATTAGTTATACTAATAATAATAATAATAATAATAATAATAATAATAATAATAATAATAATATTATTATTATTATTATTATTGTGGTATGTCACTGATGTCAGATATGGTCTGTATAAGTTGCATCATGAACTTGTAGAAATAATAATAATAATAATAATAATAATAATAATAATAATAATAATAATAATAATAATAATAAAAATTATTATTATTATTTCTACAAGTTCATGATACAACTTATACAGACCAAAATTGACATCAAAACATACTACTAAATAGGAAGTCCTATTTAGTACTATGTCATTAGGCAAATTAGGTTTTGTCCCCAGGATGCGACCCACAATAGTCGACTAATATCCAGGTACTAGGCGAACAGGGACAGCAGGTGTCTTAAGGAAACGCGCTCCAATGTTTCCAGTCGTACCGGGGATCGAACCATGTACCTCAGTGTGTGAGGTAAGTGCGCTACCAACTGAGCTACGGGACACCAAATAGGAGGCGCTGGAGTAATGCTATAACGAACAGACTGAGCAGGAAGAATTAAAGTATATACCTGCCTAGGATGGGCCAGTAGACCTGCTGCCGTGCTCCTGCTTTCTTAAAGAGAAACAGGGAGTAGGAGAAGGCGTAAAGGTGGAGAGATCGGAAGCAAGGGAGAAGAAAGATGAAGCATAAGAAGCAAGAAGACTGGGAATAGCAGGAGGAGGAAGGAGGCTAAAATAAAGAACAGCGGTGTCGAAAAAGAATGGAGGACCACTGCATCAGGCCTACTGGCCCATACTAGGCAGGTCCTTCTCAAATTCAAACCCACTAAAGAAAAATATTTACAACTAGTACAGCGTTCAGAAAAATGCTATAATGATGGCTCTCTTCGTTACCCCTAGACCGCCGTCTCTCCACCAGGCGGCACACGAGTGGAAGACGCACCATCTCGTCACCACCTGGAAGACACAACACCAGTCTTCCACCTAATGACACACCAGGCCATTTCTTTCCCCTCTGCCCTTTCTTCCCACGTACTCGAAATATATCCAGATCCCTTTCAGAAGAAAAGAGAGGAAAAAGGGTAAACTTGACTTCCCACCAGAACCACAGACTCTCAGCCAACTTGTCTTCATTCAGACAGGCAGACAGACATCATTTGTCCTCGTCCAGGCAGGATCTGCCAGTAAACAATGGGGTTTTCCTTGTCTGAATCCATTCCCCATTTTCTAAGTGGAGAATTATAATGCTGCTGAAATCAACGATGTTTATAGTTAAGTTTGTGTGTGCATACACACACACACACACATATATATATATATATATATATATATATATATATATATATATATATATATATATATATATATATATATATATATATATAAGGTACCACCTCTAGAACTGTAATAGGGACCCTCATCCTCAGAGAAAAGAATAAACTTGCTTCAGGGAAAACTCAAGGTTCTTAATGAAGCTGTTTGAGAATTTTCTCCTACCACCCCCTATATTTTATATATATTTTATATATATATATATATATATATATATATATATATATATATATATATATATATATATATATATATATATATAATTACACGCACACACACCAGGCCAGTAGCTGTGACTCAGCCCTCTGCAACCATAAATAGGTGAGTACACGTACACACACACATACGCGCGCACACACACACACACACATACACACAGTGGCCGTAAAAGAGAGGACAAGCAGTGAACGAAAATTTATATGTTATTGGATGCTGTGACAACTGCAGCTCCTCTCCAGAAGCCTCCTCAGCATCTCCAGCCTCACAGGTCACCACAATATCCGCTCACTCTGACCTCTGGCTATATGTACCGTCATGCTATGTGTAATGTGGCGTTATGTGTGTGTCTTGCTGTATGTAGCGTGACGCTGTATGTAGCGTGACGCTGTATGTAGAGTGACGCTGTATGTAGAGTGACACTGTATGTAGTGACGCTGTATGTAGCGTGACGCTGTATGTAGCGTGACGCTGTATGTAGCGTGACGCTGTATGTAGAGTGACGCTGTATGTAGAGTGACACTGTATGTAGTGACGCTGTATGTAGCGTGACGCTGTATGTAGCGTGACGCTGTATGTAGAGTGACGCTGTATGTAGTGACGCTGTATGTAGCGTGACGCTGTATGTAGAGTGACGCTGTATGTAGAGTGACGCTGTATGTAGTGACGCTGTATGTAGAGTGACGCTGTATGTAGCGTGACGCTGTATGTAGCGTGACGCTGTATGTAGTGACGCTGTATGTAGCGTGACGCTGTATGTAGTGACGCTGTATGTAGTGACGCTGTATGTAGTGACGCTGTATGTAGCGTGACGCTGTATGTAGCGTGACGCTGTATGTAGAGTGACGCTGTATGTAGTGACGCTGTATGTAGTGACGCTGTATGTAGCGTGACGCTGTATGTAGCGTGACGCTGTATGTAGAGTGACGCTGTATGTAGCGTGACGCTGTATGTAGAGTGACGCTGTATGTAGAGTGACGCTGTATGTAGTGACGCTGTATGTAGCGTGACGCTGTATGTAGCGTGACGCTCCATGTAGCGTGACGCTGCATGTAGCGTGGCGCTGTATGCAGCGTGACGCTGTTTACGTATTTTTCAGTTAGGATCATGGACACCTGACAGGTGAATAGCGCTGTGCGCTCCCTCACGCGCACTGTGCGCTCGCGCAAGCACACAAACTGTGATCATTGGCGAGAGATTTGAATAAATGATTTCTAAAACCGACAATTTGATGGACTGAAGAAGTCGACTCCAGGCTGAGGGACTGATTACCCCAAACTTTCTACCCATCTTCTAATGTTTCTCTACATTGGACTGAAGAAGCCACTGGCAGGCGAAACGTTTCCAGAATAAAGATACGCAACATATTTCGCAATGAGTGACATATCTCTCAGTTACCTTCGTCCAGTAGACTACCAGGGGTCACCGCCCCCGCGGCCCGATCCCAGACCAGTCCTCGTAGTTACTATCCTCAACTACGTTATGGCAGTTTGAATTGATAGCTGACGCTGCAGAGGATAGATTGGATTCATACGTGGACGGGAACGGTTGGGTTTGAGAAAGACCTGCCTAGTATGGGCCAGAAGGCCTGCTGCAGTGCTACAGTGGTAGAGTGCAAGATTCTCACTTATGTGGCCTCGGATCGATTCTCACTCCGATTTAAGTGAAAAAATGAGTAGGGGGGGGAAGGGAAAAAAGAGTGAACGAAGGAGAAAAAGTAGGTCAAAAAGTGGATGGAGGAAAAATGGAGAAAAGATAATGGATGGCGAGGCAAAGAGAATACTTGAGGAGACAAGAGCTTCAACCTAAGCTTCTTACAGCACAGACTATATTATAAAGAGGAGATATTGACCAGGAGTTGCTAGCACTGGTGGTGGTGGTGGTAGTGGTGGTGGTAGTGGTGGTAGTGGTGGTGGTAGTGGTGGTAGTGGTGGTAGTGGTGTTGGTGGTAGTGGTGGTAGTGGTGGTAGTGGTGGTGGAAGTGGTGGTGGTGGTGGTGGTAGTGGTGGTGGTAGTGGTGGTAGTGGTGGTGGTGGTAGTGGTCGTAGTGGTGGTAGTGGTGGTGGTAGTGGTGGTAGTGGTGGTGGTGGTAGTGGTCGTAGTGGTCGTAGTGGTGGTAGTGGTGGTGGTAGTGGTGGTGGTAGTGGTGGTAGTGGTGGTAGTGGTGGTGGTAGTGGTGGTAGTGGTGGTGGTAGTGGTGGTGGTAGTGGTGGTAGTGGTGGTGGTGGTAGTGGTCGTAGTGGTGGTGGTAGTGGTGGTGGTATTGGTGGAAGTGGTGGTGTTAGTGGTGGTAGTGGTGGTGGTAGTGGTGGTGGTAGTGGTGGTGGTAGTGGTGGTGGTAGTGGTGGTGGTGGTGGTGGTAGTGGTGGTGGTAGTGGTGGTGGTGGTAGTGGTCGTAGTGGTGGTGGTGGTGGTAGTGGTGGTGGTAGTGGTGGTGGTAGTGGTGGTAGTGGTGGTAGTGGTGGTAGTGGTGGTGGTAGTGGTGGTGGTAGTGGTGGTAGTGGTGGTAGTGGTGGTGGTAGTGGTGGTGGTAGTGGTGGTGGTAGTGGTGGTGGTAGTGGTGGTGGTAGTGGTGGTGGTGGTAGTGGTCGTGGTGGTAGTGGTGGTGGTGGTAGTGGTGGTAGTGGTGGTGGTAGTGGTGGTGGTGGTGGTGGTAGTGGTGGTGGTGGTGGTGGTGGTGGTGGTGGCGGTAGTGGCGGTAGTGGTGGTGGTAGTGGTGGTGGTGGTGGTGGCGGTAGTGGCGGTAGTGGTGGTAGTGGTGGTGGTAGTGGTGGTGGCGGTAGTGGCGGTAGTGGTGGTGGTGGTGGTAGTGGCGGTAGTGGCGGTAGTGGTGTTAGTGGTGGTGGTAGTGGAGGTAGTGGCGGTAGTGGTGGTAGTGGTGGTGGTAGTGGAGGTAGTGGCGGTAGTGGTGGTAGTGGTGGTAGTGGTGGTAGTGGCGGTAGTGGTGGTAGTGGTGGTGGTGGTGGTGGTGGTAGTGGCGGTAGTGGCGGTAGTGGCGGTAGTGGCGGTAGTGGTGGTAGTGGTGGTGGTAGTGGAGGTAGTGGTGGTAGTGGCGGTAGTGGTGGTAGTGTCGGTAGTGGTAGTGGTGCTAGTGGTGGTGGTGTTTGTGGCGATGGTAGTGGTGGTGGTGGTAGTGGCGGTAGTAGTGGTGGTGGTAGTGGCGGTAGTAGTGGTGGTGGTAGTGGCGGTAGTGGTGGTAGTGGTGGTGGTGGTAGTGGTGGTGGTGGTAGTGGCGGTAGTGGTGGTAGTGGTAGTGGTTCTGGTGGTAGTGGTGGTGGTAGTGGTGGTGGTGGTGGTAGTGGTTCTGGTGGTAGTGGTGGTGGTGGTTGTTACAAAAAACGCGATTCTAAAAGCTTAGAGATCTCCAGTGAATACTAGAAAGGACTGCCCTTCTAGCATCCAGCCTGTTACTGGGTTTTCGTAACAAGTAGTCAGTATCCTTTTCCAATTATCCATTAAAATTCAGTATGGTTCAATAGTGCTTTAGGATTACAACTGGTAGGCTACTAACTAGAGAAATTAAAATTTAATAAATTTATTAAGTCTATAAGTTGTCTAGAGGTATATTATCAAAGTAAATTAAATCACATCAATCAAAATAAAATCAATCTCTCGAGTTCAATATTATTGTGCTGAAAGCACATATCACATTTATAATTCTTAAGTACCGTCAGGTACATTAACATTCAATAAGATATTACAAATATGTACAAGTGTGTATGCGTGTAAGTGCTCTTTAGTAGTTAGCTATGTCTCAAGACTCGAATAAGACTTAAACAAGTGACTGACAAAGTCCTCAAATAAACTAACTTCTTGACCGACTGGCAACCCGAACAGTCTGCTTGAACAACAAAGAATGCTAAGCCCAATAGCAATGCAATATCAAGCGACAGCGACACAGAATCAGGAACAAGGAGATAATATAACGACACTAAGTAGGGACCATCTGCAGATCCTCCACAAAAGTTACAAAACTCCCATAATACTGAATCTTTGTTCAGCATAGGTAAAACTGTGACTGTGACAATACACAGGAACCAGTACAAAATTAGGTCAGAAGCTATAGCTAAGGACCTGAGATATTCAGAGTGTCTAAGCGACACACAACCTCAGTACAACGTCGAAAATCACTAAGTCTTTACAATGTTCTGTGAACAAAGTTCTACAGAACTAACAAGAATAATGAGACAGACAATCTGTCCAACCAGCAAGCGAGTCTCCAGCAGACTGTCAGACAGACAAGCTGTCCAACCAGCAAGCGAGTCTCCAGCAGACTGTCAGACAGACAAGCTGTCCAACCAGCAAGCGAGTCTCCAGCAGACTGTATACTTCAAGCGAAAGGTGAGGACACCCCCCCCTCGATCACGTGATAGCTACGTGGACAACTGCAGCTCAGAAGCCGGCAGTATAACGAGCGACAAGCGATAATTACAGTAGTTTGACAATCAAGCCTAACTGAGCACATTTTATATACATCCTAACAACATAAGCTAAATAACAATATAACAGTCAAATAATAATATAAAGTCATACATTTACGATTTAGCTATTATCACAAATATGCAATATAAAATTAAATGAAAAGGTAATATACATTATATATATACATAATGATCATTGTAACCCATTCAGGGGTTGCAACACCCCCCCCAACACGACAGAGGGTCGCACTAGGAGTTGCATGAATGTCTTTCACATTATTTCTGATTACTCATATCAATATTATATAATATAATATAAATATATAATATACAAAGTCTCTCTTGTGCCAAGCACTTCTATAATTTCACAGCGTCCGTCACTAGGATATGCCCCTAGTTCTAGGGCAGTACACAGTATCGTTCTGCATACTCGTGGTTATATACATCAGTGTAGAGACAGGATAGCATAGACGAGCAGGGCACTGAGGCTCGATCATAGTAGAGGAGACTGCATTCCACTCTTAAGTAGTGGTTGTGGAATGCGAGGCAGTATGAACATCTGAGTATGAAACAGCTTAAGGTGTGTAGTGAAGGGGGGGGGGTCTGCGGCAGGACAGTGTTGCGTCACGCAGTACCATCTCCCACACGACACTACCCACTCAACACTCAGCTTATGTCTCCTCACACAACATTACTGTGAATATATAAATATAATAATTAGACATGACATGAGTATATATATAGTTAATATGGGCTGGAGGGATTAAGTTACTTTACTGAATTTGACATAGCAAGTAACAAAAGGTATTTGGGCATAAAATTACGTTAATTTAATGTAACTGATAATTATTAAGGACGAGACAGAGCGTCAGCAATTACATTACAATGACCACTTATGTGTTTTATGCTAATAGAATAAGGTTGGATTCTGAGGGCCCACCTCATGATCCTAGCATTTTTACTTTTCATCGTATTTATATAAGTGAGTGGATTGTGGTCAGAAAAAACGTTAATTTTAAATGGGGAAGTGCCCAAATACACGTCAAAATGTTCCAAGGACACCACAAGAGCTAGAGCCTCTTTCTCAATAGTGGCATAATTTTTCTGGTGTCGTTTAAGCTTAGATGAATAGTAACATATAGGATGGAGAATGTCAGTGGATGTTGACTGTTGGAGCAGCACAGCACCCACTGCATAACCACTCGCATCTATATGTAAAAAGAAGGGAAGATTGAAATTAGGACTTTTCAACACAGGAGCAGAGGATAGCAAGCGCTTCAACCTTTTAAACGAGTCTGAACAATCTCTAGTCCAGGTGAACTGAACTTTGCTACTAGTAAGCTCAGTGAGAGGAGCTGCAATCTGAGAAAAGTTTGGACAGAACCTGCAATAATATCCTGCCATACCCAGGAATCTCTGTACTCCTTTCCTATCCTGAGGCACTGGAAATTCAGAAATTGCACGAACCTTAGCCTCAATAGGAGCAACCTCACCTTGGCCGATACAAAAGCCTAGATAGGTAATCTTGGCTTGACCAAAACTACATTTAGCTAAGTTAACAGTGAAGTTGTAGTGCGCCAGTCTCTCAAACAATGCTCTGAGACGCGTCAAGTGCTGTTCCCACTCGTCACTGTACACCACTAAGTCGTCAAGGTAGGCTTCTACTCCTTCTAAGTTGTGGGTCAACTCGTTCATTATACGTTGGAATGAAGAAGCCGCGTTACATAGGCCGAAGGGGGTGACGAGGTAGTTAAACAATCCATCTTGAACAGTAAAAGCAGATATTTCTTGAGCACGTTCAGTAAGCGGGACTTGATAATAGCCTCGTAAGAGATCTAAACGGCTGACAAACTGGGCTCCTGACACACGATCAATAAGGTCGTCAATGCGAGGTAGAGGATAACCATCAGGCAAGGTGACAGAGTTCACTTTCCTGTAATCAGTGCACATCCTGAAACTACCGTCAGGTTTAGGCACTAAAATACAGGGAGATGCCCATGGACTTTTACTGCGCTCAATAAGTCCGTGAGATAACAGAAAATCAACCTCTTCTCTCAATGCTTTATGCTTTGTTGGACTCATCCTATATGGTGTTTGCTTAATGGGTGATGCTCCCTGTACATCAACGTCATGTACACCCAGAGTACAACGTTTAGGAACATCACCGAACAATTCAGGGAAATGCAAAATCATGTTTTTAATATCACCAGCTTTAACAATCCCAAGGTTACTAAGAAAATCGTCTAGTGACTGTAGAGTCACAGAATTTTCTAAACGCACCTCTATACCTCTAGAGATGTCAGGTAGACTGACGTTTTCTTCCTCTGTCCTAGGAAGAATAGAAGTAGTAGGTAGAGGACTAGCGTAGTATGCCTTAAGCTGGTTAACATGGTACACATGATTAGATTTCTTTTTCCCAGGCGTACGTACCAAATAATTTACGTCGCTAAGCTTTTTCACTACTTCCAGGGGACCATCATACCTGGCTTGTAGAGCATGACCTGGTACTAATTTCCGAGCCATCACCTTATCTCCTGCTTTAAAAGAACGAGAGACAGCACGCTTGTCATAATGTTGCTTCATTCTAGCTTGGGCTGAAACTAGGTTTTTCGAAGCTAGCTCTCTAGTGGCTGTCAAATGTTGCTGCATTAATGAAGGTGAAGTACTCAATGATGGATTTGATTTTCCTGTCCACACGTCTTTCAACACTGCGAGAGGACCACGCACTTGGTGTCCGAATATTAATTCAAACGGACTAAATCCGAGACTTTCTTGCTCACTTTCTCTCATAGCGAACAGAAGAAATGGTATACCTTCATCCCAGTCTCTAGAAAAATGTTCACAATAAGCTCTCATCATAGACTTCAGTGTCTGATGAAATCTCTCTAGAGCCCCTTGTGACTGTGGATGATAACTGGTTGAAAGTACAGACTTTATTCCTAGGTGGGATAATGCTTCTCGAAAGATCTTAGAAGTGAAATTAGATCCCTGATCAGACTGTATCTCTCGTGGCAATCCAACCTGGGAGAAAAATTTCATCAACGCTCTCACAATAGCACGAGCATTAATTTTTCTCATAGGAATAGCTTCGGGATAGCGTGTTGCAGCGTCCATAATAGTAAATAAGTATTGGTTTCCTAGTTTGGTTCTAGGCAAAGGACCAACACAATCAATAATAAGACGTGAGAATGGTTCACCATGCACGGTGATAGGAATGAGAGGCGCAGGTGGAGGTGTGTGCCCTGGCTTGCCTGTCACTTGACACACGTGGCAACGTCGCACATGATCAGCTACTGTTTCCTTCATTTTGGGCCAAGTAAAATGTTTTGCCAGTTTACCGAGTGTCTTCTTGACACCCAAATGTCCTCCTATGGGACTATTGTGAGCAAAATCAATGGCTTGTTCACGAAATGTAACTGGTAACACTACGGAATGCTTGACTGTGATGGAAACACTATCGGCTGACAACTTACATGTAGTTTTCTCCATCAGTACACCGTTACTATAATAGTAACAATTATCGAGATCCTTTGCTTCACTCTCAGTAACTGCTATATCTCTCAGTCTTTCCAGTGACTGATCAACAAACTGATCCTTGATTAAATCATCATGAGTTAGAAATTTAACGTCAGTTGTGTCCTGACTAGGTTGATTACCGGGGGGAGTTAGTGTTAATGATCCTGGGCGCAGAGCGTCACTAAACAACATTTTCAACCCCAAATCATTGTCATCCACTAACTCAACAGGAGACAAGGATGGTTGTTGAATCTTTGACATAGCTCTAGTAATTGCGCTGAGAGGAAATAAAATAGGTTTCTCTTTGGAAATCTTCTTCGTTCAATCTCCTTTGTGCCTCAATTTGTGCAGTCTGCAACATAAAGAGGCGTTCCAACCTCTCAAACTGTTCCTGAGAGATAGGACCAGTGGGTAATGGAGGAGTAGGGAAATTAACATGGTCTGGACGGTCCTTAGGTCGGACACTTGGTCCAGCCGTCTCTAGAGTGTCTAGATCTGGTCTAGGATAAGTAAATACAGGTGTATCATACACTGTACTAGTATTAGGCTGTGTCATACTAACAGCTATACTCTGTACTATAGTGTCAGTGAGGGAAGGCGTGAGCGAGAACTGAGCTACACTAGGCTCAGACACGAGGCTCACTTCTGCTCTAGTTGCTCTTTCATCTTCATCAAATAGAGTCATACTTCCTAATTGTGACACTAGGCTTTCTGAATCTGAATCATAATCAGACATCTCTGTATGAGCAGGAAACAATATATCTTTAATTAATGCTCTGACAGTTTCAGCGGTGTAATTCCTGTTATACGTCACACCGAGATATTTGGCTACTTGCCAACACGTCTGAAGTTTTAATGTACTTAACTCAGACAAAGTCAGAGTATCAATTAACTGTTTCACTTTGGCATACATCACGAAAATAATTGTACTACGAGAGAGTGATTATGGGAAACTATAATCTTGATAGGAATTTTAGTGTTGGTTGTCTTAAAGCTAGAACTCATAAACAGTATTTCCATCTCCTTGGATCAAGAGACTCAGTCAGGTACATACATCCACCTGGTATGTTGTACAAGACTAAACTCAAAGTCTTCAGATTAGGAAAGTACTCAAAGTGTTTGATCATAGAAGTACTAGTATGTCAAACTGGACAATTTCTCCAACACCTTGGATCAAGAGCCTCCCGGACAGGCCCCCATTTGTTACAAAAAACGCGATTCTAAAAGCTTAGAGATCTCCAGTGAATACTAGAAAGGACTGCCCTTCTAGCATCCAGCCTGTTACTGGGTTTTCGTAACAAGTAGTCAGTATCCTTTTCCAATTATCCATTAAAATTCAGTATGGTTCAATAGTGCTTTAGGATTACAACTGGTAGGCTACTAACTAGAGAAATTAAAATTTAATAAATTTATTAAGTCTATAAGTTGTCTAGAGGTATATTATCAAAGTAAATTAAATCACATCAATCAAAATAAAATCAATCTCTCGAGTTCAATATTATTGTGCTGAAAGCACATATCACATTTATAATTCTTAAGTACCGTCAGGTACATTAACATTCAATAAGATATTACAAATATGTACAAGTGTGTATGCGTGTAAGTGCTCTTTAGTAGTTAGCTATGTCTCAAGACTCGAATAAGACTTAAACAAGTGACTGACAAAGTCCTCAAATAAACTAACTTCTTGACCGACTGGCAACCCGAACAGTCTGCTTGAACAACAAAGAATGCTAAGCCCAATAGCAATGCAATATCAAGCGACAGCGACACAGAATCAGGAACAAGGAGATAATATAACGACACTAAGTAGGGACCATCTGCAGATCCTCCACAAAAGTTACAAAACTCCCATAATACTGAATCTTTGTTCAGCATAGGTAAAACTGTGACTGTGACAATACACAGGAACCAGTACAAAATTAGGTCAGAAGCTATAGCTAAGGACCTGAGATATTCAGAGTGTCTAAGCGACACACAACCTCAGTACAACGTCGAAAATCACTAAGTCTTTACAATGTTCTGTGAACAAAGTTCTACAGAACTAACAAGAATAATGAGACAGACAATCTGTCCAACCAGCAAGCGAGTCTCCAGCAGACTGTCAGACAGACAAGCTGTCCAACCAGCAAGCGAGTCTCCAGCAGACTGTCAGACAGACAAGCTGTCCAACCAGCAAGCGAGTCTCCAGCAGACTGTATACTTCAAGCGAAAGGTGAGGACACCCCCCCCTCGATCACGTGATAGCTACGTGGACAACTGCAGCTCAGAAGCCGGCAGTATAACGAGCGACAAGCGATAATTACAGTAGTTTGACAATCAAGCCTAACTGAGCACATTTTATATACATCCTAACAACATAAGCTAAATAACAATATAACAGTCAAATAATAATATAAAGTCATACATTTACGATTTAGCTATTATCGCAAATATGCAATATAAAATTAAATGAAAAGGTAATATACATTATATATATACATAATGATCATTGTAACCCATTCAGGGGTTGCAACAGTGGTGGTAGTGGTTCTGGTGGTAGTGGTGGTAGTGGTGGAAGTGGTTCTGGTGGTAGTGGTTCTGGTGGCAGTGGCGGTGGTAGTGGTAGTGGTGGTAGTGGTGGTAGTGGTGGTGGTAGTGGTGGTTGTGGAGGTGGTAGTGGTGGCAGTGGTAGTAGTGGTGGTGGTTCTGGTGGTAGTGGTTCTGGTGGTAGTAGTTCTGGTGGTAGTGATTCTGGTGGTAGTGGTGGTGGTGGTGGTGGTGGTGGTGGTGGTGGTGGTAGTGGTGGTAGTGGCGGTAGTGGTGGTGGTGGTAGTGGTGGTAGTGGTTCTGGTGGTAGTGGTGGTGGTAGTGGTGTAGTAGTGGTGGTGGTGGTGGTGGTAGTGGCGGTAGTGGTGGTGGTGGTAGTGGCGGTAGTGGTGGTGGTAGTGGTTCTGGTGGTAGTGGCGGTGGTAGTGGTGGTGGTAGTGGTGTAGTGGTGGTGGTAGTGGTGTAGTGGTGTAGTGGTGGTGGTAGTGGTGTAGTGGTAGTAGTGGTGGTGGTGGTAGTAGTGGTAGTGTGGTGGTGGTAGTGGTGGTAGTGGTGGTGGTAGTGGTGGTGGTGTAGTGGTGGTAGTACTGGTGGTAGTGTGGTGGTAGTGTGGTGGTAGTGTAGTGGTGGTAGTGGTGGTGGTAGTGGTGGTGTAGTGATGGTGGTGGTGGTGGTGGTGGTAGTGGTGGTAGTGGTGGTGGTGGTGGTGGTGGTAGTGGTGGTGGTGGTGGTGGTGGTAGTGGTGGTAGTAGTGGTGGTGGTGGTGGTGGTAGTGGTGGTGGTAGTGGTGGTAGTAGTGGTGGTGGTGGTAGTGGTGGTTGTGGTGGTGGTGGTGGTAGTGGTGGTGGTGGTGGTAGTGGTGGTGGTAGTGGTGGTGGTGGTGGTGGTAGTGGTGGTGGTAGTGGTGGTAGTAGTAGTAGTAGTAGTAGTAGTAGTAGTAGTAGTAGTAGTAGTAGTGGTGGTGGTGGTAGTGGTGGTGGTAGTGGTGGTGGTAGTGGTGGTGGTAGTGGTGGTAGTAGTAGTAGTAGTAGTAGTAGTAGTAGTAGTAGTAGTAGTGGTGGTGGTGGTAGTGGTGGTGGTAGTGGTGGTGGAAGTTGCAGCGGTGGTAGTTGTAGCGGTGGTGGTAGAAGTGGTGGTGGTCAGGTACCCATGCACTTTGCCCCAGGCCCAGACTCGTGAACCTCCATATTCAACAAGAATCGCAAGAAACCACCATCACGTGCCTTAAATATTCTATGGAGAGGGAGCTGGGCCAGGAGGGTCGTCCCAAAGCCATTAAACACAACGGACACAGCCCCCTCTACACAACGATGCCACTAAAACCCTCGAAAAAAAAATACAGTCTCTCTGATGTCCATTATTAAAATCTTCGAAAGAATTTTAAAAAGTAAGACTAATGCTCAAATTCCCAGCAATTGCACAACCCAGGGTAACATGGGATTACAGCAGGTCGTTCCTGCCTCTCACAACAACTGGACAATCACGACATAGTCTTAGATACAATGGAGGGCAAACAGAATGCGGATATTCTCAAAAGCCATCAACCAGTGCGATCATGGTGTAACAACACACAAAATGCTGATCAAAGGAATGAGTGGAAATGTAGGTAGATGGAGTTTTAAAATCTCTGACAAAGAGAACTCGGAGTAATAAGGTAAAAAAATTAATCTAGGGCTGCCGTTGTGTAAAGCGGTGTTCCCCAAGGCACGTTACTCCTTGGATTTGAGTGGAACTTGCACGTGAGTAAATAGATTTGTCAGAGCTTATTGTTAGGGTAGTACTGAAAGGTTCTGTTAGTGGGATGATATTGTAAAAGACCTGCCAAGTATGGGCCAACAGGCCTACTGCAGTGTTTCTCCTTTCTTATGTTCTTACGTTCTTATGAGAGTGGAATCAGTGGAGGACACAGCAAATCTCCAAGCTGGAAAATTAGACACATAGACATCTGGGTATCTTTATTTGTAGATGTTTAGCCATACAGTGACTATCAACACAAGGACAATGTGAAGAACGTAGAATTATATACAAAAGATGAGGTAATCAGTCCCTCACCAACTTCAAGCCTGAGGGACTGATCACTTCACCCTTTGTATATAATTCAACATTCTTCACATCATGACCATGTATTGATAAAGCCAGTGGTTGGCGAAACGTCTACAAATACAGATACCCAGATGTTTCACGTGTCTAATTTTTCAACTTGTCGTTGTATACCATTCATGTACAAATCTCCAAGCTGCTGTATATACACGTATATACACCAATACGTGCGTATCTCTCAGTATATATACACCGAAGAAGTATATATCTCAGTGTATATACACCGAGATATTTATTCTCAGAAAAAATACGCAATTTACTTCCTCTCAGGAAGCCGATGCCTTGATGTCGTTGAAGGGCTCTTGATCCAGTGAACTGGAGCAACCCTTCCTTTCCTCGTAATTTACACATCATTCCTAAGTACCTGATTTTTCCCCTGGTCGTTCCTGAGTACTTGATTCTCCCCTGATCGTTCCTGAGTACTTGATTCTCCCTTGGTCGTTCCTGCGTCCTTTAATCCCCCCTGGTCGTTCCCGAGTACTTAATTCTCACATGGTCGTTCCCGAGTACTCGATTCTCCCCTGGTCGTTCCTGAGCACTTAAATCTCCGTCTGTAGTCCTTAAGTACTTTTTTCCCCTAGCGTACCGATGAGTAATTTTTCTGGTACAGTATGGTCGTACTACGAGAGAATACCTTCTCGGTCGTACTTGGGGTGATGCCACCCACAGGGGTCGTACTACGGCTACCACTACCACCTAGAATTGTACAAAGGAATGACCATTAAAATGGTATAAAATACCGACAGGTTGTTAGGTGAGACACACATGCAACAGTTAGGTATCTTTATTTCGAAACGTTTCGCCGACACAGTAGGCTTCTTCAGTCGAGTACAAAAAAGTTGATAGAAACAGAAGATACTTGAAGACGATGTAATCAGTCCATCACCCTTGAAGCTTTGAGGTGTTCAGTCCCTCAGTCTGGAGAAGAGTATTGTTCCATAGTCTGAAACAATATAGAGTTGAAGTGACAGGATGGAGACTATATACCGCCAGGAGGTGAGATGTAGGCCACTAGTAGAGGGACCTGACCTTCCAACGACAACATTCTTACCTCTACTAGTGGCCTACTAGGGGAAAACAGGAAGACACCATCTTGGAGAGTGCTAAAGGGGCTATACCTATGTTGAGTCGGGCACAGTGCAGTTACCATCTCGGGTCGTACTATATGCTGCCCTCCAGGGTCGCACAAAAAGATACGCTGCTACGACTTCAGGGTTACTGGTACGACTTTCCCCAGAGGAGCTGCCATAACTCTCTACAACATCACACTTCCATTAACGTACACTGAAGATTGGCTACATTTTCTCATATATCATGAGGCGTTTCTGGTAAGCTGGTTGCTGGTAGACATTTGCCATTATGTATACACACCGAGAGGTATACGTATCTTGGTGTATATATATACATAAAGTTTACGAAGAGCTCAAAAAGACATAAGCGCAGAGGTGTAACATATGGTGATCTCGAGAATGCCATGGGATCATGAGACTGTTGTTAGGTAGGTGGTGTTTTGCCTGGTTGAGTATCATGTATACTAATGTTTTTGGAATATCGTAGTTTACAGTATTATTATGGTGTCGGTGACGGAGGCTTCCAGACATCGTAGGCGTCTAAGAACTTGTTCGGTGAGGACTAATTGTGCCTAATCCCTATATTAGGAACTATAAGTATTCTTGGCTGGTGTGAACGGGTGACATGTAGGCTTAATGACCGTGTTAAGTAAAAGGACACAAGTGCAATTAATGTGACATTTTATTGTGGCAACGTTTCGCTCTCCAGGAGCTTTGTCGATAGCCTTTAAGCCACTGGCTTCTTAAGTTTGTGTGCTCTTCACACCAACTCCAAGGTTGAGGGACTGACTACCTCACCTTTTGTATTCAGTTCTACTGTCTTCAATTTATGTCCTTGAATTTGTACTGATAAAGCCACTGGATGGCGAAACGTCTACAATAAAGATACCCAGATGTTGCACATGTGTCTCAGTTTTCATCTTGTCGGTAGTACAAGAATGGTATACAATACCGACAAGATGAAATTGAGACACATATGCAACATCTGGGTATCTTTATTGTAGACGTTTCGCCATCCAGTGGCTTTTTCAATACAAATTCCAGGACATAACTTGAAGACAGTAGAACTATGTACAGAAGATGAGGTAATCAGTCCCTCAACCTAGCAGTAGGTGGAAATATAAACACAAATGCAGTATAATGTGATCCTTTATTCACAACGTTTCACCCACACAGTGGGCTTTTTCAAGTCACACAGGGATCTACCTGGGGTTGGAAGGTACGAGAGTATTTATAGTCATGTTCAGAATGTTGAGGTCAGGTGGAGAATGCTGCATCTGATGATCTACCCAAGACTCTATAACCCCACCCGGTAGATCATCAGATGCAGCATTCTCCACCTGACCTCAACATTCTGAACATGACTATAAATACTCTCGTACCTTCCAACCCCAGGTAGATCCGTGTGTGACTTGAAAAAGCCCACTGTGTGGGTGAAACGTTGTCAATAAAGGATCACATTATACTGCATTTGTGTTTATATTTCCATTGTGTCGGTATTTTATACCATTTATTTCTAGCAGTAGGTGCGAAGAGCACCATAGTCGTGGAGATTCTGAAGCAGAAGCGAACGAACGAACGAACGAAAGTTCAGGTAAGATCCCAAATGAGATGAGCGGGGAAGACGGGACAGACGAAGAATAGTGCTGGAGAGGAGTGTTCTTAGTCGTAGAAATAGAGCCAGGGCTTAACCCAGCAGCGAGGCGATCGTGGGACAGATATTGAGAAGAGAAGCAGAAGCAAGGCGCCTGACGCTTATATAGTAACGTCAGATGGAAATGGGACGGGTAGCAGACGAGGGCATAGTCACTGGTAGGCGGGATTCCCCAGTGGAAGTAGGTCCTACCCAAAGAGATGGATTAGTTGTAGTTGTCGTAGTCGTGGAGATTATGTGCATGTCCTCAGAATCAAGATTCCATGATGTTGCAGTGTCTGACAGGTTGTACAAGAATGGTATACAATACCGACAAGATGAAATTGAGACACATGTGCAACATCTGGGTATCTTTATTGTAGACGTTTCGCCATCCAGTGGCTTTTTCAATACAAATTCCAGGACATAACTTGAAGACAGGAGAACTATGTACTATGTACATAGATGTTGCATATGTGTCTCAATTTCATCATCTTGTCGGTATTGTATACCATTCTTGTACAGAAATGTTGTAACTCCTGTTGGAGACAACGTTTCGGAAACTTGATCCACGATGTTTTTTTCTTATTATTACTCTCGGAAGTACGTTATTTACATCCAGTTCTGGCTCCTGGTGACCCTGCCTAAAGGCACTCTGCATTACGCAACATATCGTGTTAAGTGATGTCAGTACTCAGGGAGGCTCAGATTATTTTAGCTGATGTTAGATGATGTAAGCACATATACCTAACATATGTCAACTGATGTCAGCAGACAGAGGGACGCTAATTACATATATGATATTTATTGATATCAATAGAGATGAACTGGGTATAAAAACCGACAAGCTGATTAAGACACTCGTATAACATTTCGGAAACTTGACTGAGGATACGTTTCGCCAGCCAGTGGCTTCTTCAGTCCAATACAGAGAATAACATGAGAACATAAGAAATAAGGAACACTGCAGCAGGCCTACTGGCCCATGCGAGGCAGGTCCAAGTCTCCTACCGGATTGAGCCAATGCCCTAGCCTAGTTAGATCATCAGTTGACATGATGAGGAGGATTATGAGGTGTAATCAGTCTGAACACAGACTCCAGGCTGAGGGACTGATTACCGTACACTCATCTTACTCTCTTATTAAATAACAAAAAAAAAAAAAAGGAACAATACCGTGACTGGAACGATGCACAAATAACCCGCACATAGAAGAGAGGAGCTTACAACGACGTTTCGGCCCGACTTGGTCCAAGTCAGACAGAAACGTCGTCGTAAGCTCCTCTCTTCTATGTGCGGGTTATCTGTGTATTACTCTCTTATTCTCTGTATTGGACTGATGAAGTCACTAACTATTATTATTATAATCAAGGGGGAAGCGCTAAACCCGGAGGATTATACAGCGCCTGGGGGGGGGGATGTGGAAGGCATTCAGGCTTAATTCGGGGAACTGGAGCACAGATCCAATTCCCTAAATCAAGAGCCCCTCACCAACATCAAGGAACCTTCCTTGAGGGGAAGTCACTAACTAGCGAAACGTTGGTTTCTGGGGCAACAGAATTTACCCTGGAATTTACAGGTTTAAGTTTAAAAAATCTGTACATAGACGGTATACAACACCGACAAGCTGAAAAATTTAGACACATCTGCAACATCTGGGTATCTTTATTGTAGACGTTTCGCCATCCAGTGGCTTTATCAGTACAAATTCTAGGACATAATTAGAAGACAGTAGAACTATGTACAAAAGATGAGGTAATCAGTCCCTCAGGTTTAAGTTTATTAGGCACAGGTACACATACGTACAATTATCACGGTGTAAATTAGCCAGGATAACCCAAAAAAGTCAAAGTGGCTTATTTCCATTGAATCTGTAAGCCTACTTCAGCTTATTTCTAAGCCAAGCTATATCCGAATAAGCCATCTTTTAGTGGATGAAAAAAAAAACCCAGAATTTGGCGGAAATTTTCTTATATCTCCTAAAATGTTTTCTGGTATTTTCTTTTCAGACCTGATTTCTGACTTTCTTCTTCAGTCGCGGCTTGAGAATGGCTCAAGACGGATCGAAATGTTACGACCATTCCTCGACAGGGTGATATATGCCATAATAAAGTTCTAGGCCGAGAAACAACACTTAATAAAGTTCAACACAAAGGGCAACTTGATTTGTCGAAGTTCTTAATAGCAGTGAATTACACTGATCTGAAATATACTCCCACACTTATTCCCCAGGATGCAACTCACATCCGGACTATTCAACTGTGGAGAAGCTAATTGCCGATGAGAGTAAGACACATGTGCAACATCTGGGTATCTTTATTGTAGACGTTTCGCCATCCAGTGGCTTTATCAATACAAATTCTAGGACATAACTTGAAGACAGTAGAACTATGTACAGAAGATGAGGTAATCAGTCC
Organism: Cherax quadricarinatus; assembly: GCF_038502225.1. Taxonomy (NCBI): domain Eukaryota; kingdom Metazoa; phylum Arthropoda; class Malacostraca; order Decapoda; family Parastacidae; genus Cherax; species Cherax quadricarinatus. The sequence goes on from NC_091378.1 coordinate 6,334,221, forward strand.
CTCAACCTAGGAGTAGGTGCGAACAGCACCATAGTCGTGGAGATTCTGAACCATTCGTACACAAGCTAATTGCCGTTATTAGGGCCTGGTGCCACCACGAACAACTTGCCACAATGTGTTCAACATTGGTCGATTCTATACCAAAGTGTAGCAATGCTTATACAAGTACAGTGTAATCACATCTCATATTAAATCAATTATCTGGCATATCACTGCAGCATATTTTTCAATTAAACATTAATTTCCCAAGTAAACGTCTTATTTCAACACTGTCCTAATTATAATATCCTTACTACTGTGCCTCCCACGTATCTTTTTAAAAGTCTTACCTCTTTAACAGGGTCAGTAGATGCAATGATACTTGATAAGACTCATATATGTGTGAAATATCGCAATGAAAATGTCAGTTTGAACGAACGAACAAGTTCAGGTAAGATCCCAGTGGGATGAGTGGGGAAGACGGGACAGACGAAGAATAGCTCTGGAGAGGAGTGTTCTTAGTCGTAGAAATAGAGCCAGGGCTTAACCCAGCAGGTAAGGTGATCGTGGGGCATTATTATTATTATAATCAAGGGGGAAGCGCTAAACCCGGAGGATTATACAGCGCCTGGGGGGGATGTGGAAGGCATTCAGGCTTAATTAGGGGAACTGGAGCACAGATCCAATTCCCTAAATCAAGAGCCCCTCACCAACATCAAGGAACCTTCCTTGAGGGGGATCGTGGGGCAGACTTGAGAGCAGGGACTGTTGCATCGAACTTGTGGTAGTTGAAGTCTTGAATCTTGACTAGCTGGCAGCAGGCTAGGTCACATCAGAGGGTAGTGCACACATGGGAGTTATAGGAGTAACTGAGGACGCAGGTTAGCAATAGAGCCATTTTCTAACTTTTTGAAGCTGCTCCTAGATAGGCGGTATAATTTAGCCTTGTTACTGAAGGTGAAACGTAGAGGCTTGATGAACTCAAGAACTTGGGTGAGTGTGAAGTGAAGCGGTGATTCACATGCATACTTGACTGTTCCAGCACCGAGGCTTTTGTAGAGTTCAGTACAGGTCATGGTGTCAGTATTTGAAGGAGAAGTGTAGAAGGCAAGGTTTTCCCATGAGGGTTTACTGGAGCCGTCTGTATCTTCCTCTTCTGGAGTGGATTCATTGGGCGAATCTACAATGGTGGTAGCAGGTGACTGAGGGTCGACAGGAGCAGTGGTGAGGTGTAATGATTGTGTAACAGCAGGCTGGAAGAGGTGGGAGACGGTGGTCAAGGCAACATGATCATCATTGTCAGCGGTGGAAGTGGTTATAGAAGTTACAGGAGCAGTTGCTTGGGTAGGAGACAGGTCTGCAGGTGCAGTAAAGTTCAGGGCGTTGGGAAGGATCTTGAGGATGTCTGCTGAAGGTGTGGAGTCCGGAAAACTGAAGGCAGGCATGTTGTTCAGATGAAATAGTTCGTTAATAGTGGTGTTGAAAGTGCCGGGATTTGCTGCGTTTGCCAGGTGTGCATACAGCATGCAGTACAGCACCTTGGAGGAAGCACCGTCGGGAAGTGGAGAGAGGGAGTTGCTGAGCGATGGTGCCTGTAGATTGGCGTGTAGAGTCTTGGTGGTGTCGGTTTGTGGTTTAGTTATTGCAGCGTACGTCGGTGAATTGGAGGTGTTCTTCAGAACTTTCGTTTTCTTCAATATTTCTTTCCTGGGTGGGCACTTATCTGCAAGGGTATGACGATTACATAAGAACATAAGAACATAAGAAAGGAGGAACACTGCAGCAGGCCTGTTGGCCCATACTAGGCAGGTCCTTTACAATAAAGTTGGTAGAATTACCGACAATATGTAAAGTAAAAGGACACCCTAAACCAGCACACATGTATGGTTTACCCAAGACCCATAAACACAATATTCCTCTCAGACCAATCACGTCAGGAATAGGCAGTGCTCCACACAAACTAGCCGGAGTTCTTGCCAAACATCTTTCCTGCCTTCTGGGGACCATCAGCCCCGCTCATCTTAAACACTCAGGCGACCTTCTCAACCGCATCCGTAACCTCTCCATCCGTAACAAGAAACTAAGCAGTTTGGATGTGACTTCCCTCTTCACAAAAGTACCTACCAAAAAAGCCATCGAGGTTCTACGACGTAAAGTCAACCAGGACCTTAATCTTCCTTTACCTCCCGGAGATTTTGTTGACTTGATTGAACTCTGTGTTAACTTCAACTGTTTTTCCTTCAATAACAAGCTCTACAAACAAACCTACGGCATGGGAATGGGGTCCCCAATAAGTGCCGTCCTAGCCAACTTATACATGGAACACCTAGAGTCCGAACACTTCGCCAACATCATCCCTTCAAGCGTCACTTGGTTACGTTACGTGGACGATGTCCTCGTAATAACTCCAAAACGTTTTGATGTACGGGATCTTCAGGCAAGGCTCAACGCAGTTGAACCAGCGATTCAGTTTACACTAGAAGAAGAGTCCAATGACAAGCTACCTTTCCTCGACGTCCTCATTCACAAAGTAGACAACAACCTAAGATTTCAAGTTTATCGGAAACCCACCAATAAAAATGATCTCACACACTTCTATTCCAGTCAAGATACCAAGACCAAAAGAGGCATCATCATCGGGTTTTTCCTAAGAGCATACCGAATTTGTAGTCCTGAGTTTCTTGACGAGGAATGTACTTACATTCACCAAACATTCACTGAGTTACAATTTCCTTCTTTTTTCATCAAAGACTGCAAGAAAAGAGCTCTTCAGATCATCAATTCTCCACGCATCAACACCGCTCCCAACAAAGTTATAATTCTTCCCAACAGCAAGGTTGCACTAAACGTCTCAAAAGTACTTTCACAAGCTAACACCAGAGTCGCCATCGCTTCTACCACTTCAATAAAGGATCTAACCAGGACAAAACCCAAGCACCACGAACCAGTCAATGCAGGAGTTTACACTATACCCTGTGGAGGCTGTGACAAGATCTACGTAGGTGAAACAGCAAGAAACCTCGACACCCGCCTCAATGAACACATATACGCATGTAGGAACGACAACTTAAACAACGCCTGTGTACAACACCGAAATTCCACCAATCATCTTATGAAATTCAGAGACGCCCAATTAGTGATAAAAGAAACTAATTTCCGCACACGCAAATGCCTTGAATCAGCACTGATCGCTGTTTCGAATACAATTAAACAAAACAACGGCAGCTTCACCATCTCCGAAGTCTTAGCAAGAATCCTCCTGAAAACAGTAAACCCTGCCATCACATAGTCTCTCCTGTTATACTACACAAAGCACAGAGAGTGAACACTGAAACAACCTGCCTCATTCCAGTTTATATTTGTCCAACCTATTTTTATGTTACCCAAGTAATAGCTTTTATATCCTTTTACTCATGTACGAATTAATTGCTTTTGTCACTACCACTACTACTACTACTACTACCACTAGTGAACATCGGAATGGTACCTCACTAGTATTCACCTCACTCTGAGCCTTTATATACCCTCTGTGTCCATGTATTGTTTGTAATGGCTTGATAAAGCTCCTGGAGAGCGAAACGTTGCCACAATAAATGTCACATTAGTTGCACTTGTGTCCTTTTACTTTACAGGTCCTTTACAATTCATCCCACTAACAAACATTTGACCAACCCAATTTTCAATGCTACCCAAGAAATAAGCTCTGATGAGCAAGTCCCACTCAAATCCAACCCCTCCCACTCATGTACTTATCCAACCTAAATTTGAAACTACCCTTGCAGTTAAGACATGATGGTGTTGTAGTAATGGTGCAGGATCTGAAATCGTGTCCATCATTCCCACATTTTGAGCAAAACTTCTTATCCTTGATGGGGCAGTCCTTGGTGGTGTGGTTATAGGAGTAGCAGGTCCAGCAGTGGGAGATGTATGTGAAACGTTCTTGTTCTATATGACTTGGGTGACTGTGGTAATATGAGATGGCCAGACCGTCAGAGAGCGCTTGGGCAGCCATGGAGATGTCTGAGAATGTAATCTTTAGCATAGATGAGGCGTTAGGGATCTTGGAGATGCTGTCTACCGAGGCCCAGGTGTTTTGTTCCTCAATAGATGTCTTCATTGCTTCAGTAGAGAGGTGTGACGATATTGTCCAGTCTTTTCAGAAAGACCGAACGTTTCGACTTCAAGAATGGAGACGGGGATATAGTGAATTATTGTTTTAGTAGGGTCCTGATTGAAGAGTCGTCCATTAGTTTTGACGCTTCCGTGTCGTCTGTGCAGACGACAGTGAAGGAATCCTTCAGAGAGTGGCTTGCCGTAAATTTGACCTGCAGGCAGGTCTTAACGACAGTAGCTAAAGCTAACTTCGAGGAGTCATTTATTACATCATTCACAGGCTTGATTTTCACACGATGCGACAGTATTGTGAAAAAGGATGTGACGTTTGTAGAATATAAATTCCCCACCCCGGCGGGGTCGAAGGGAGGCTTCTTGAGCGTAGAGCAGGTGTCAGTTTTTACTCCTTGTGTCTTTTTAAGCACTTGTCAGTTCTTCCATACTCCATGTATGAGGATATTGGACAGTACATCGTGCTCAGGTACTTTACACACCCTCGCTGGCGAGTACTGAGTACTGGGTCTAGCCCCGACTCTCTTCCTTTCTCTAATTCTTTCCTCTCCTCCATCTATTCTTCAACTATCCCCTCACCCCTAGTGGGTCCTTAAACGTGAGTCCCTTCTGTTTAGTTACCATTCACCTATTTGCTCGTACATATTTTTTCCTTTCTCTCTCTACACTTTCATTCATCTTTCGAGAATTTGTTGACATTTAGTATTCATGGGTCATGGTTTGAGTCACCGTCCACTTTTCCCAGTGAAAATAAGTCACTGACTTTTTTGAGTTATAATAGGTAACTTACATACACGTTACTATGTATGATAATTTGTGCAATTGTATTAATGTGTACCTGTACCTAATTAAACTTACTTGCATGTCACAGGTAGCCAGCTGCTTGTTCCAGTAGCTAAGAGCTCCAGATTGGCAGCTCTAAATGCTTATTTTAATAATAATAATATCTTTATTTACTACAAGTACATGTACAAGGTATACAGTCATAGCTGACATCAGTGACACCACTATATAGAAAGCCCCTTGTTATGCAGAGCATTTCGGGCAAATTAGGTCCTTGTCCCAGGATGCGACCCACACCAATCGACTATCACCCAGGTACCCATTTCATTGATGGGTTAACATAGACAACCGGTGTATAGAAACACGCCCAATGTTTCTACCCTCGCTGTGTGAAGCGGGAGCTTTAGAGACCAGGCCACTGAAGAAGCCTGCTGCTCAGGCGAAACGTTTGCACAATGAAAATACCCAAGCGTTACATGTGTTTTACTCATCAACTAGTCAGTACTGTATACAATCTACAAGACAATCATTCTGTTATTGCGTGCGACTGTGTCTTGAGATGTGTGTTAGGTTAGGTAAGATTTCTCAGGGAATAGGAAAAGTGTTTCCTGACCCGGATCTTAGTTATATAATGACCCACAGCTGGAGCTTTTGGTCATATGACCGAGGCCTTCCACTGGCTTACCTTTCCACCCCTTTAAAAATTATGGTTATAATTGTTGGTGGGTCACGAGGTAGGCAGGTGTGTGTGTGTGTGTGTGTGTGTGTGTGTGTGTGTGTGTGTGTGTGTGTGTGTGTGTGTGTGTGTGTGTGTGTGTGTGTGTGTACTCACCTAGTTGTACTCACCTAGTTGAGGTTGCAGGGGTCGAGTCCAAGCTCCTGGCCCCGCCTCTTCACTGGTCGCTACTAGGTCACTCTCCCTGAACCATGAGCTTTATCGTACCTCTGCTTAAAGCTATGTATGGATCCTGTGTGTGTGTGTGTGTGTGTGTGTGTGTGTGTGTAATGGTGGAAGGGAGGCTGAAAGACACACCAGAAAGGTAAGCTGTCAGGTCGCTGCCCATTAGGAGAAAGAACTAGAGTCCCAGACAAAAGGGGATGACGAGGGAGAACAACAAAGACAGTCTTCTTTCTTTGTCCGTCTGTCTCAGGCTGTCTGTGTATGTCTTTCTGTATCTCTGTGACTATTTTCGTCTGATTATCCTCATTTCTGTTTGACTGTATCTCTCTTTCAGATTAAATGTCAGTGAGTGATGAATCAGTCTCTCTCACACTCTATATACACACACACACACACACACACACACACACACACGCACTGCAATGGATCAGAGAATACCTGACAGGGAGGCAACAACGAGTCATGGTACGTAATGATGTATCACAGTGGGCACCTGTGACGAGCGGGGTCCCACAGGGGTCGGTCCTAGGACCAGTGCTATTTTTGGTATATGTGAACGACATGACGGAAGGGTTAGACTCAGAAGTGTCCCTGTTTGCAGATGATGTGAAGTTAATGAGGAGAATTAAATCTGATGAGGACCAGGCAGGACTTCAAAGAGACCTGGACAGACTGGACACCTGGTCCAGCAAATGGCTTCTCGAATTTAATCCTGCCAAATGCAAAGTCATGAAGATAGGGGAAGGGCACAGAAGACCACAGACAGAGTATAGGCTAGGTGGCCAAAGACTGCAAACCTCACTCAAGGAGAAAGATCTTGGGGTGAGTATAACACCGAGCATGTCTCCGGAAGCACACATCAATCAGATAACTGCTGCAGCATATGGGCGCCTGGCAAACCTGAGAACAGCATTCCGATACCTTAGTAAGGAACCATTCAAGACACTGTACACCGTGTATGTCAGGCCCATACTGGAGTATGCAGCACCTGTTTGGAACCCGCACTTGATAAAGCACGTCAAGAAACTAGAGAAAGTACAAAGGTTTGCGACAAGGTAAGTTCCAGAGCTAAGGGGAATGTCCTATGAAGAAAGATTAAGGGAAATCGGCCTGACGACACTGGAGGACAGGAGGGTCAGGGGAGACATGATAACGACATATAAAATACTGCGTGGAATAGACAAGGTGGACAAAGACAGGATGTTCCAGGGAGGGGACACAGAAACAAGAGGCCACAATTGGAAGTTGAAGACACAAATGAGTCAGAGAGATAGTAGGAAGTATTTCTTCAGTCATAGAGTTGTAAGGCAGTGGAATAGCCTAGAAAATGACGTAGTGGAGGCAGGAACCATACACAGTTTTAAGACGAGGTTTGATAAAGCTCATGGAGCGGGGAGAGGGAGGGCCTAGTAGCAACCGGTGAAGAGGCGGGGCCAGGAGCTAGGACTCGACCCCTGCAACCACAAATAGGTGAGTACACACACACACACACACACACACACACTCCTACGAGGAGAGGCTAAGGGAAATCGACCTGACGACACTGGAGTTACGGGGTATATGATAACGACATATAAAATATTGAGAAGTATAGACAAGGTGGGCAGAGACAGGATGTTCCAGAGATGGGACACAGCAGCAAGGGGTCACAGTTGGAAGCTGAAGACTCAGATGAACCACAGGGATGTTAGGAAGTATTTCTTCAGTCACAGAGTTGTCAGGAAGTGGAATAGCCTGGGTAGTGATGTAGTGGTGGCAGGATCCATACATGGTTTTAAGAAAAGGTATGATAAAGCTCACGGAACGGAAGAGTGACCGGGTAGCGGCCAGTTGTAGAGGCGGGACGAAGAGCTGTGTATCGACCCCCGCAACCACAACTAGGCGAGTACACACACACACTCTTTGTAAAGTTGAAAAGGTGAGAAATAATCTTTATTGTAAATTACACTTTTTTTAAACCACTGAATTTACATACCCAGAACTTGGTAGTTTTAGGGATGCCTGATAATAGTTCTCATCGCCCACTGCTTGTTTTCATGCCAAGAACTGTATCATACCTAAAGTATACCAAAAGTTTACCTACCACCCACGAAAATACAAACCAAAAAACGTCAGTTTATGTCTAAGTACCTATTTATTCAAGGCAAATAGGGTCAACAGGTATAAAGAGACTTGTCCAAATGTCCCTACAACTGCACCAGAGTGGAACCTGCGTCCTTCTGTTGTAAAGCAGAAGGCGCTATCAACGAGTCACTTGCAAGATTCACCACGTGATTTAAATAGTCAAAGAGAAGGCCAGAATTCCCACAGGAAATCAACTTCTGTCATCCTCACACCAGCTACTGTAGCAACACGTTGTCTACAGACCTTGGGCACCCACAGAACCAGCTACTGTAGCAACACGTTGTCTACAGACCTTGGGCACCCACAGAACCAGCTACTGTAGCAACACGTTGTCTACAGACCTTGGGCACCCACAGAACCAGCTACTGTAGCAACACGTTGTCTACAGACCTTGGGCACCCACAGAACCAGCTACTGTAGCAACACGTTGTCTACAGACCTTGGGCACCCACAGAACCAGCTACTGTAGCAACACGTTGTCTACAGACCTTGGGCACCCACAGAACCAGCTACTGTAGCAACACGTTGTCTACAGACCTTGGGCACCCACAGAACCAGCTACTGTAGCAACACGTTGTCTACAGACCTTGGGCACCCACAGAACCAGCTACTGTAGCAACACGTTGTCTACAGACCTTGGGCACCCACAGAACCAGCTACTGTAGCAACACGTTGTCTACAGACCTTGGGCACCCACAGAACCAGCTACTGTAGCAACACGTTGTCTACAGACCTTGGGCACCCACAGAACCAGCTACTGTAGCAACACGTTGTCTACAGACCTTGGGCACCCACAGAACCAGCTACTGTAGCAACACGTTGTCTACAGACCTTGGGCACCCACAGAACCAGCTACTGTAGCAACACGTTGTCTACAGACCTTGGGCACCCACAGAACCAGCTACTGTAGCAACACGTTGTCTACAGACCTTGGGCACCCACAGAACCAGCTACTGTAGCAACACGTTGTCTACAGACCTTGGGCACCCACAGAACCAGCTACTGTAGCAACACGTTGTCTACAGACCTTGGGCACCCACAGAACCAGCTACTGTAGCAACACGTTGTCTACAGACCTTGGGCACCCACAGAACCAGCTACTGTAGCAACACGTTGTCTACAGACCTTGGGCACCCACAGAACCAGCTACTGTAGCAACACGTTGTCTACAGACCTTGGGCACCCACAGAACCAGCTACTGTAGCAACACGTTGTCTACAGACCTTGGGCACCCACAGAACCAGCTACTGTAGCAACACGTTGTCTACAGACCTTGGGCACCCACAGAACCAGCTACTGTAGCAACACGTTGTCTACAGACCTTGGGCACCCACAGAACCAGCTACTGTAGCAACACGTTGTCTACAGACCTTGGGCACCCACAGAACCAGCTACTGTAGCAACACGTTGTCTACAGACCTTGGGCACCCACAGAACCAGCTACTGTAGCAACACGTTGTCTACAGACCTTGGGCACCCACAGAACCAGCTACTGTAGCAACACGTTGTCTACAGACCTTGGGCACCCACAGAACCAGCTACTGTAGCAACACGTTGTCTACAGACCTTGGGCACCCACAGAACCAGCTACTGTAGCAACACGTTGTCTACAGACCTTGGGCACCCACAGAACCAGCTACTGTAGCAACACGTTGTCTACAGACCTTGGGCACCCACAGAACCAGCTACTGTAGCAACACGTTGTCTACAGACCTTGGGCACCCACAGAACCAGCTACTGTAGCAACACGTTGTCTACAGACCTTGGGCACCCACAGAACCAGCTACTGTAGCAACACGTTGTCTACAGACCTTGGGCACCCACAGAACCAGCTACTGTAGCAACACGTTGTCTACAGACCTTGGGCACCCACAGAACCAGCTACTGTAGCAACACGTTGTCTACAGACCTTGGGCACCCACAGAACCAGCTACTGTAGCAACACGTTGTCTACAGACCTTGGGCACCCACAGAACCAGCTACTGTAGCAACACGTTGTCTACAGACCTTGGGCACCCACAGAACCAGCTACTGTAGCAACACGTTGTCTACAGACCTTGGGCACCCACAGAACCAGCTACTGTAGCAACACGTTGTCTACAGACCTTGGGCACCCACAGAACCAGCTACTGTAGCAACACGTTGTCTACAGACCTTGGGCACCCACAGAACCAGCTACTGTAGCAACACGTTGTCTACAGACCTTGGGCACCCACAGAACCAGCTACTGTAGCAACACGTTGTCTACAGACCTTGGGCACCCACAGAACCAGCTACTGTAGCAACACGTTGTCTACAGACCTTGGGCACCCACAGAACCAGCTACTGTAGCAACACGTTGTCTACAGACCTTGGGCACCCACAGAACCAGCTACTGTAGCAACACGTTGTCTACAGACCTTGGGCACCCACAGAACCAGCTACTGTAGCAACACGTTGTCTACAGACCTTGGGCACCCACAGAACCAGCTACTGTAGCAACACGTTGTCTACAGACCTTGGGCACCCACAGAACCAGCTACTGTAGCAACACGTTGTCTACAGACCTTGGGCACCCACAGAACCAGCTACTGTAGCAACAACACGCTATCTACAGACCATGGGCGCCCACAGAACCAGCTACTGTAGCAACAACACGCTATCTACAGACCATGGGCGCCCACAGAACCAGCTACTGTAGCAACAACACGCTATCTACAGACCATGGGCACCCACAGAACCAGCTACTGTAGCAACAACACGCTATCTACAGACCATGGGCACCCACAGAACCAGCTACTGTAGCAACAACACGCTATCTACAGACCATGGGCGCCCACAGAACCAGCTACTGTAGCAACAACACGCTATCTACAGACCATGGGCACCCACAGAACCAGCTACTGTAGCAACAACACGCTATCTACAGACCATGGGCTCCCACAGAACCAGCTACTGTAGCAACAACACGCTATCTACAGACCATGGGCACCCACAGAACCAGCTACTGTAGCAACAACACGCTATCTACAGACCATGGGCTCCCACAGAACCAGCTACTGTAGCAACAACACGCTATCTACAGACCATGGGCACCCACAGAACCAGCTACTGTAGCAACAACACGCTATCTACAGACCATGGGCTCCCACAGAACCAGCTACTGTAGCAACAACACGCTATCTACAGACCATGGGCTCCCACAGAACCAGCTACTGTAGCAACAACACGCTATCTACAGACCATGGGCAACAACACAGAAATACTCTCAGAAGATAAAATAAACTATCTAAACAGAAAATCTGCTTAAAAATCTCATCAGTGCGCGAGTCAGTGGTCAGAATGAAAGGTGGTTAAGCACCTGGGATTGATGGGATAAAGAGAGAAATGTTAAAAGCAGGTTGGGATATACTTTTCGTTGGTGCTTTTATTTAATAAATATTTGGAAGAGAGGAAAGTACCTAGGGATTATCAGAGAGCATGCATAGTTCCTTTGTATAAAGGTAAAGGGGACAAAAGAGTGTAAAAATTAAAGGGGAATAAGTTTGTTGAGTATACCTGGTAAAGTGTATGGTAGAGTTATTACTGAAAGAATTAAGAGTAAGACAGAGAGCAGGATAGCAGATGAACAAGGAGGCTTTAGGAAGGGTAGGGGGTGTGTAGTCCAAGTGTTTACAGTGAAACATATGGAACAGTATTTATATAAGTGTGAAGAGTTTTTCGTTGAATTTATGGATTCAGAAAAGACAGATGATAGGGTGGAGAGGAGAGCAATGTGGCAGATGTTACAAATGTATGGAATAGATAGTAGGTTACTGAAAGCCACTGTCCGCCACTGATGAAGTCTGCAGCGCAGGCGAAACGTTTCTTAAAGATTCCTAGTGCTGCACATGCGCCTTGCTCAACTTGATGGTACTGTATTCCACTGATACTACAACAAACAACAATAGTCTACACCAAAACATTTCTAAAATAGATCTTTTAAAAATGCATTATTAGACATATCACTGGAAATTAACATGATATACAATTTCTTATATTCTTTTTGGCATCAGAATTAATATTTCAAACGAACCTAACAATAGGCATTGTTGCTATTTTTTTTTTGTGAGCCACGTGTGCAATTTTTGTGTTGTGTTGTGCAATGCAAGAGGAAGAAGGGAAATGTCCCCTCTTTCTCTCTCTCTCTCTCTCTCTCTCTCTCTCTCTCTCTCTCTCTCTCTCTCTCTCTCTCTTGCCCCTTCATGTGAGCACCCATGGCAACGACCACCATGCATAATTTATTTTTTACATTGCCCCGGGTATATATACATACATTATATATATATATATATATATATATATATATATATATATATATATATATATATATATATATATATATATATATATATATATATATATATATAAATGGGAAGTACAATGCCTGCACTTTAAAGGAGGTGTTTGGGATATTGGCAGTTTGGAGGGATATGTTGTGTATCTTTATACATATATGCTTCTAAACTGTTGTATTCTGAGCACCTCTGCAAAAGCAGTGATAATGTGTGAGTGTGGTGAAAGTGTTGAATGATGATGAAAGTATTTTCTTTTTTTTTGGGATTTTCTTTCTTTTTTGGGTCACCCTGCCTCGGTGGGAGACGGCCGACTTGTTGAAAAAAAAAATATATATATAATATATTTGTTGCAAGTTGATGATTGATGTTAGTGAAAGCAATGGAAGTAAGGTGTTGCTGGTGCGAGCAAAGGTTAAAGAGCAGGTGTCTGCGTGGACATGACATTTAAGGAAGGAGAAAATATTACATTTCTCGCTCTTCCAAACTTCCCACACTTTTAAAATTTGATTTTCTTCTGCTCCCAAATTTCTCACTCACTTCTCCTTCTCCTCCTCTCTCTCTCTCTCTCTCTCTCCACGTTTCACTTCTCTTCATTATTGTTGATTGTAGTTACATTCTCCTTATCCACCTTTTGTCTGTTCGTCTCTCCACAACCGGTGATAAATGTTTTTTCTTCTTTCCTTCCTCTCTCTCTCTCTCTCTCTCTCTCTCTCTCTCTCTCTCTCTCTCTCTCTCTCTCTCACTCTCTCTCTCTCACTCTCTCTCTCTCTCTCTCTCACCCTATCTCCTTCCCTCCCTCCCTCCTACCCTTCCTTCCTTCCTTGCTGCTCACAATGTTCACAAATAACTCAGACAATGCTCCAGGTCTTCCAGGCTCCAGGTCTTCCAGGCTCCAGCATCTGCTCTTCTGAATTATCTACGACACAGTAAATCACCTTTTTCGTGAACACACGTCAAGGTTCCTCAAAAGTAACTCTTGGCTTCAGGCCACGAAATTTTCAGCTTCCAACTCAACCCTAGTAGCGGAAGGGAAGCATATTGTGTATGGGAGTATATGGGAGAGCATGGAATTGTATGGGAGAGCATTGTATTATATTGGAGAGCGTGGCATTATATGGGAGAGCAAGGTATTATATGGGAGAGCGTGGCATTATATGGGAGAGCAAGGTATTATATAAGAGAGCATGGTATTATACGGGAGAGCAAGGTATTATATGGGAGAGCAAGGTATTATATGGGAGAGCGTGGCATTATATGGGAGAGCAAGGTATTATATGGGAGAGCAAGGTATTATATGGGAGAGCAAGGTATTATATGGGAGTACATGGGACTATCTACTATTTAATGAAAGTAAGATAGTCAGGCACCTACCGACTAAGGGTGAAAGGGAACTGAGGAAGGACACAGGTCATACCACACTGCAGGAAGCAACGAGAGATGTTGATACACGGGAAACAGACAGGAAGCAACGAGAGATGTTGATACACGGGAAACAGACAGGAAGCAACGAGAGATGTTGATACACGGGAAACAGACACCAGCGAAACAGCACAAGTTGTGAAGAACTGTATACTTCTTTGTATTGTATATATACATGTGTGCATTGTATATATACTTGTGTGTATTGTGTATATACTTGTGTATTGTGTATATACTTGTGTGTACTGTGTATATACTTGTGTGTACTGTGTATATACTTGTGTGTACTGTGTATATACTTGTGTGTACTGTGTATATACTTGTATGTATTGTGTATATACTTGTGTGTATACTTGTATGTATTGTGTATATACTTGTGTGTACTGTGTATATACTTGTGTGTACTGTGTATATACTTGTATGTATTGCGTATATACTTGTGTGTACTGTGTATATACTTGTGTGTACTGTGTATACACTTGTATGTATTGTGTATATACTTGTGTGTATTGTGTATATACTTGTATGTATTGGGTGTATACTTGTGTGTACTGTGTATATACTTGTGTGTATTGTGTATATACTTGTGTGTATTGTGTATATACTTGTGTGTATTGTGCATATACTTCTATGACGATTAATAATAATCGTATTGTAGATGGGCGAAACAAGGATAGAAATAATAATAATAATAATAATAATAATAATAATAATAATAAATATATCTACAAATACATGGCATAACTTATACAGACTATAGCTGACATCAATGACATACTAAATAGAAAGCCCCTTGTTATGCAGAGTATTTCGGACAATTTAGGTTTTGTCCCCAGGATGCGACCCACACCAGTCGACTAACACCCAGGTACCTATTTTACTGCTAGATGAACATGGACAACAGGTATCTTAATGTTTGCACCCGTACAGGGTATGGAACCATAGACCTCAGTGTGTGAGGTAAGTGCGCTAGCGATCGAGCTACGGGACACCTGCAATCGAAAACTGAAGGTGATGGAAAATAGAGAGCGTTAGAGAGCATGGCCTACGACTATTTTCCTGCAATAGTACCACTCTTAGCGGAATTGATGTGGGTGTCCCGTAGCACTCACTCACACACTGAGGTCTAGGGTTCGATCCCCTGTACGGTTGAAAACATTAGGACGTATTTCCTTAAGACAACTGCTGTCCTTGTTCACCTAGCAGTAAAATAGGTACCTGGGTGTTGGTCGACTGGTGTGGGTCGCATCCTGGGACAAAACTGACCTAATTTTCCCGAAATGCTCTGCATAACAAGGGGCTTTCTGTATAATAGTATGTCACTGATGTCAGCTATGGTCTGTATACCTTGTATCATGGTACTTGTACAAATAATAATAATAATAATAATTATTATTATTATTATTATAGGTCCTAGTCACAGGGAACTTAGCCTTACTGATTTACCAAAATCTCGCACTTAAGAGAGGAACCTCATGACGATGTTTCGCTCCGTCTTGGACCATTGTCAAGTCACAACTGGGGATTATAGAGTAGAGAAGGCCAGAAGACAATACGGTAAGGGAACGGGGGTAAGTAAAGGGTGGTGGTAGTAGTGGTAGTAAAAGTAGTGGTAGTAAAAGTAGTGGTAGCAATAGTAGTAGTGGTAGTAGTAGTAGTAATAGTAATAGTGGTAGTAGTAATAGTAGTAGTAGTAATAGTAATAGTGGTAGTAGTAATAGTAGTAGTAGTAATAGTAATAGTGGTAGAAGTAATAGTAGTAGTAATAGTAATAGTGGTAGTAGTAATAGTAGTAGTAATAGTAGTAGTAATAATAGTAATAGTAGTAATAGTAATAATAGTAGTAGTAGCGATAATAGTAGTCTGGAGCTGTTTGAGCATTAGAGAGAGGCACTTGATAGCTGTCTGAGAGAGTAATCTGGGAATCTTTTATACCGTGTTCACTGAGGCCTCTGATAACTGTCTTGAACCCATAGTTAGTGAAATTCCTGAAGGCAGCCACGTACAGCAGAAATAGCCACGTACAGCAGACACAGCCACGTACAACACACACAACCACGTACAGCACACACAGCCACGTATCGTGAATCATCTCAAAAACATTTCATCTGAGTGAAGAGGATAGGAAGAGAGCCTTCAGCTATTCAATCCCAATCTCAACTCTGGCAGCTCGACAGACGAGAAGTGACCAGACTGTGATCACAGCTCTTTCAAGTGATCGCAGCACAATTAAGTGATCAGAGAGAAGCGAGACGAGATTAGAGAAGCAGCAACAGAGGCAGAGCAGAAGGCAACAGTTGAGACAAACTTCAAGTTGCGCTGTTAACAGCAAGTTGGGCAAAGTTCAGCAATACTGTACTGCCCTTTACTACGTGAGGGATACGCGAGGGATACACAAGGTATACACGAGGGATACACGGGGGATAACCAAGAACTGTGTGACATTTAAATACTGGCCTCTCACACAGTCAGGGATAGAAAACCAGCATGGGTTCATGGAAGGCAAATCCTGTGTCACAAACCTTCTGGAGTTTTATGACAAGGTAACAGAGTAAGACACGAGAGGGGTGGGTTGATTGCGTTTTCCTAGACTGCAGGAAGGCCTTTGACACAGTTCCCCACAAGAGATTAGTGCAGAAGCTGGAGGATCAGGCGCATGTAAAAGGGAGGGCACTGCAATGGATCAGGGAATACCTGACAGGGAGGCAACAACGAGTCATGGTACGTGAAGAGGTATCACAGTGGGCGCCTGTGACGAGCGGGGTCCCACAGGGATCAGTTCTAGGACCAGTGCTATTTTTGATATATGCGAACGACATGATGGAAGGAATAGGCTCTGAAGTATCCCTATTCGCAGATGATGTGAAGTTGATGAGAAGAATTAAATCGGACGAGGATGAGGCAGGACTGCAAAGAGACCTGGACAGGCTGGACATGTGGTCCAGAAACTGGCTTCTCGAGTTCAACCCCTGCCAAATGCAAAGTCATGAAGATTGGGGAGGGGCAAAGAAGACCGCAGACAGAGTATAGGCTAGGTGGACAAAGACTACAGACCTCATTCAGGGAGAAAGACCTTGGGGTGACCATAACACCGAGCACGTCACCGGAGGCACACATCAACCAAATAACTGCTGCAGCATACGGGCGCCTGGCAAACCTGAGAATAGGGTTCCGATACCTTAATAAGGAATCGTTCAAGACACTGTACACTGTGTATGTTAGGCCCATACTGGAGTATGCAGCACCAGTCTGAAACCCACACCTGGTCAAGCACGTCAAGAAGTTAGAAAAAGTACAAAGGTTTGCAACAAGGCTAGTCCCAGAGCTCAAGGGAATGTCGTACGAGGAAAGGTTGAGGGAAATCGGACTGACGACACTGGGGGACAGAAGGGTCAGGGGAGACATGATAACGACATACAAGATACTGCGGGGAATAGACAAGGACAGAGATAGGATGTTCCAGAGAGGGGACACAGAAACAAGGGGTCACAACTGGAAGCTGAAGACTCAGACGAGTCACAGGGAAGTTAGGAAGTATTTCTTCAGTCATAGAGTCGTCAGGAAGTGGAATAGCCTAGCGCAAGTGAAGTAGTGGAGGCAGGAACCATACATAGTTTTAAGAAGAGGTATGACAAAGCTCAGGAAGCAGAGAGAGAGAGGACCAAGTAGCGATCAGTGAAGAGGCGGGGCCAGGAGCTGAGTCTCGACCCCTGCAACCTCAATTAGGCGAGTACAATTAGGTGAGTACAAGGATAGATGAGGAATAACTATAGACTAACACTGTGTATCCCTCAAAGTGTGAAGGATATATAATAGGGGTGAGAGAAGAGGTGGTTCGGGGGAGGGATTCGTGGGGGACGAAGAGGGGAGGTGAAGGAGGGTAGGAGAAGTGAGGGGTTGTTGTTGCTGTTGTTTCTTGTGTTGCTATTGTTTCTTGTGTTGCTCTTGTTACTTGTGTTGGTGTTGTTTCTTGTGTTGCTATTGTTTCTTGTGTTGCTCTTGTTTCTTGTGTTGTTGTTGTTTCTTGTGTTGCTATTGTTTCTTGTGTTGCTCTTGTTTCTTGTGTTGTTGTTGTTTCTTGTGTTGCTATTGTTTCTTGTCTTGCTGTTGTTTGTGTTGCTATTATTTCTTGTGTTGTTTCTTGTGTTGCTATTGTTTCTTGTGTTGTTGTTGTTTCTTGTGTTGCTATTGTTTCTTGTCTTGCTGTTGTTTGTGTTGCTATTGTTTCTTGTGTTGTTTCTTGTGTTGCTATTGTTTCTTGTGTTGCTGTTGTTTCTTGTGTTGCTCTTGTTACTTGTGTTGCTGTTGTTTCTTGCGTTGCTCTTGTTACTTGTGTTGCTGTTGTTTCTTGTGTTGCTAATGTTACTTGTGTTGCTGTTGTTACTTGTGTTGCTGTTGTTACTTGTGTTGCTATTGTTTCTTGTGTTGCTGTTGTTTCTTGTGCTGCTGTTGTTTCTTGTGTTGCTCTTGTTACTTGTGTTGCTGTTGTTTCTTTTGTTGCTATTGTTTCTTGTGTTGCTGTTGTTTCTTTTGTTGCTCTTGTTACTTGTGTTGCTATTGTTTCTTTTGTTGCTATTGTTTCTTGTGTTGCTGTTGTTTCTTGTGTTGCTGTTGTTTCTTGTGTTGCTGTTGTTTCTTGTGTTGCTGTTGTTTCTTGTGTTGCTCTTGTTACTTGTGTTGCTGTTGTTTCTTTTGTTGCTATTGTTTCTTGTGTTGCTGTTGTTTCTTGTGTTGCTGTTGTTTCTTGTGTTGCTGTTGTTTCTTGTGTTGCTGTTGTTTCTTGTGTTGCTGTTGTTTCTTGTGTTGCTATTGTTTCTTGTGTTGCTGTTGTTTCTTGTGTTGCTATTGTTTCTTGTGTTGTTGTTGTTTCTTGTGTTGCTATTGTTTCTTGTGTTGCTGTTGTTTCTTGTGTTGCTCTTGTTACTTGTATTACTGTTGTTTGTGTTGCTATTGTTTCTTGTGTTGCTGTTGTTTCTTGTGTTGCTGTTGTTTCTTGTGTTGCTGTTGTTTCTTGTGTTGTTGTTGTTTCTTGTGTTGCTATTGTTTCTTGTGTTGCTATTGTTTCTTGTGTTGCTATTGTTTCTTGTGTTGCTGTTGTTTCTTGTGTTGCTGTTGTTTCTTGTGTTGCTGTTGTTACTTGTGTTACTGTTGTTTCTTGTGTTGCTATTGTTTCTTGTGTTGGTATTGTTTCTTGTGTTGCTGTTGTTTCTTGTGTTGCTGTTGTTTCTTGTGTTGCTGTTGTTTCTTGTGTTGCTGTTGTTTCTTGTGTTGTTGTTGTTTCTTGTGTTGCTATTGTTTCTTGTGTTGCTGTTGTTTCTTGTGTTGCTATTGTTTCTTGTGTTGTTGTTTCTTGTGTTGCTATTGTTTCTTGTGTTGCTGTTGTTTCTTGTGTTGCTGTTGTTTCTTGTGTTGCTCTTGTTACTTGTGTTGTTGTTGTTTCTTGTGTTGCTATTGTTTCTTGTGTTGTTGTTGTTTCTTGTGTTGCTATTGTTTCTTGTGTTGCTATTGTTTCTTGTGTTGTTGTTGTTTCTTGTGTTGCTATTGTTTCTTGTGTTGTTGTTGTTTCTTGTGTTGTTGTTGTTTCTTGTGTTGTTGTTGTTTCTTGTGTTGCTCTTGTTACTTGTGTTGTTGTTGTTTCTTGTGTTGCTATTGTTTCTTGTGTTGTTGTTGTTTCTTGTGTTGCTATTGTTTCTTGTGTTGTTGTTGTTTCTTGTGTTGTTGTTGTTTCTTGTGTTGCTATTGTTTCTTGTGTTGCTGTTGTTTCTTGTGTTGCTGTTGTTTCTTGTGTTGCTGTTGTTTCTCGTGTTACTTGTGTTGCTGTTTTCTTGTGTTGCTGTTTTCTTGTGTTGCTATTGTTTGTGTTGCTGTTTCTTGTGTTGCTGTTGTTTCTTGTGTTGCTCTTGTTACTTGTGTTGCTGTTGTTTCTTGTGTTGTTGTTGTTTCTTGTGTTGCTATTGTTTCTTGTGTTGTTGTTGTTTCTTGTGTTGCTATTGTTTCTTGTGTTGTTGTTGTTTGTGTTGCTGTTGTTTCTTGTGTTGTTGTTGTTTCTTGTGTTGCTATTGTTTCTTGTGTTGCTATTGTTTCTTGTGTTGTTGTTTCTTGTGTTGCTATTCTTTCTTGTGTTGCTATTGTTTCTTGTGTTGCTGTTGTTTCTTGTGTTGCTGTTGTTTCTTGTGTTGTTGTTGTTGTTTCCAATCCCACCTTTGAACACTTACCTGGCAAGTCAAATGTAGTCGCAGATGCCTTATCGCGACATGTTAGTATAGTAACTGCAGACCCTCCATTTACTGCCGAAGATGTCAAGAATGCTCAACGAGCAGATCTCATGTGGTCTGGTGTGATTCGATTCCTTACTGTGAAGCCACCAGCACCCATCAGTGACTTTGTCATGAACCAAGAATTACTGTATCGAACAGCCGAGTTGGGTACTCGTAGCAGAAGAGTATACAGCTAGTTCACGATGTACCAGGTGTTGCACACCCTGGTATGGATCGTTCAGTAAAACAAGCCAGATTGAAATACTTTTGGCCTCGTATGGCAACTGACATTTCTGAGTATGTTAAGAAATGTAGTGTCTGCATGCAACATAAAGGTAATGCTAATGGTCCTAATCCAATCCAAGTATATCCAACTACTAGCGAACCGTGGGAAAGAGTTGCGCTAGATCTGTTAACTAACTTCCAATGTTCCCTCTAGGGCAACAAACATCTATGTGTTATGGTAGATCATTTCACCAGATATTGTGAGTTAGTTCCTATTGCAGATAAGACTGCCAAGACAGTACCTAAAGCATTTAAAGAACGCATTATCTGCAGGCATACCACCCCTAAGTCCCTAGTAACAGATAATGGACGTGAATTCTGTAATGAGATTCTTGAAAATTTGTGTACCTTGTACAAGATCTCTAAATCCACCATTGTTCCTTATCATCCTGCCAGCAATGGGTTAGCGGAACGAACCAATAAGAAAGTACTTGATGTCTTGAGAGCCACTATCAATCCCAACAGTGAAACTTGAGATGAAGTTATATCTGATGTGCAGTGTGCTATAAATTCTGCTTACAATGTTTCCATAGGGGACACTCCACATTATGCATTGTACGGTGTAGATAAACGCTTGCCTTACGAGTTGCTATATTCTAATCCGAAACCAAATTACAACCCTGATGATTTCATAGCAACTTGTACCAGCTTAGCTCAAAGCGTCTTTAGAAGAATCCATGAAACACTTCATAAATCAACAGCAGAATTTACAAGAGTCGCAAACACTCGAGCAAATCCGTCCAAAATCAAAGTAGGTTCGAGAGTTATACTGACTAACTTTAACAAAACGTCTGCAATGCTTAAGCTTGATCAAAAGTTTGTTGGTCCTTATCGAGTAGTCGAACATATCACTGGCAACAAGTATAAGGTTAAATTAAAAGGACACAAGTGCAACTAATGTGACATTTATTGTAGCAACGTTTCGCTCTCCAGGAGCTTTATCAAGCCATTACAAACAATACATGGACACAGAGGGTATATAAAGGCTCAGAGTGAGGTGAATACTAGTGAGGTACCATTTCGATGTTCACTAGTGGTAGTAGTAGTAGTAGTAGTGGTAGTGACAAAAGCAATTAATTCGTACATGAGTAAAAGGATATAAAAGCTATTACTTGGGTAACATAAAAATAGGTTGGACAAATATAAACTGGAATGAGGCAGGTTGTTTCAGTGTTCACTCTCTGTGCTTTGTGTAGTATAACAGGAGAGACTATGTGATGGCAGGGTTTACTGTTTTCAGGAGGATTCTTGCTAAGAATTCGGAGATGGTGAAGCTGCCGTTGTTTTGTTTAATTGTATTCGAAACAGCGAACAGTGCTGATTCAAGGCACTTGCGTGTGCGGAAATTAGTTTCTTTTATCACTAATTGGGCGTCTCTGAATTTCATAAGATGATTGGTGGAATTTCGGTGTTGTACACAGGCGTTGTTTAAGTTGTCGTTCCTACATGCGTATATGTGTTCATTGAGGCGGGTGTCGAGGTTTCTTGCTGTTTCACCTACGTAGATCTTGTCACAGCCTCCACAGGGTATAGTGTAAACTCCTGCATTGACTGGTTCGTGGTGCTTGGGTTTTGTCCTGGTTAGATCCTTTATTGAAGTGGTAGAAGCGATGGCGACTCTGGTGTTAGCTTGTGAAAGTACTTTTGAGACGTTTAGTGCAACCTGGCTGTTGGGAAGAATTATAACTTTGTTGGGAGCGGTGTTGATGCGTGGAGAATTGATGATCTGAAGAGCTCTTTTCTTGCAGTCTTTGATGAAAAAAGAAGGAAATTGTAACTCAGTGAATGTTTGGTGAATGTAAGTACATTCCTCGTCAAGAAACTCAGGACTACAAATTCGGTATGCTCTTAGGAAAAACCCGATGATGATGCCTCTTTTGGTCTTGGTATCTTGACTGGAATAGAAGTGTGTGAGATCATTTTTATTGGTGGGTTTCCGATAAACTTGAAATCTTAGGTTGTTGTCTACTTTGTGAATGAGGACGTCGAGGAAAGGTAGCTTGTCATTGGACTCTTCTTCCAGTGTAAACTGAATCGCTGGTTCAACTGCGTTGAGCCTTGCCTGAAGATCCCGTACATCAAAACGTTTTGGAGTTATTACGAGGACATCGTCCACGTAACGTAACCAAGTGACGCTTGAAGGGATGATGTTGGCGAAGTGTTCAGACTCTAGGTGTTCCATGTATAAGTTGGCTAGGACGGCACTTATTGGGGACCCCATTCCCATGCCGTAGGTTTGTTTGTAGAGCTTGTTATTGAAGGAAAAACAGTTGAAGTTAACACAGAGTTCAATCAAGTCAACAAAATCTCCGGGAGGTAAAGGAAGATTAAGGTCCTGGTTGACTTTACGTCGTAGAACCTCGATGGCTTTTTTGGTAGGTACTTTTGTGAAGAGGGAAGTCACATCCAAACTGCTTAGTTTCTTGTTACGGATGGAGAGGTTACGGATGCGGTTGAGAAGGTCGCCTGAGTGTTTAAGATGAGCGGGGCTGATGGTCCCCAGAAGGCAGGAAAGATGTTTGGCAAGAACTCCGGCTAGCTTGTGTGGAGCACTGCCTAATCCTGACGTGACAAAACCCAAGCACCACGAACCAGTCAATGCAGGAGTTTACACTATACCCTGTGGAGGCTGTGACAAGATCTACGTAGGTGAAACAGCAAGAAACCTCGACACCCGCCTCAATGAACACATATACGCATGTAGGAACGACAACTTAAACAACGCCTGTGTACAACACCGAAATTCCACCAATCATCTTATGAAATTCAGAGACGCCCAATTAGTGATAAAAGAAACTAATTTCCGCACACGCAAGTGCCTTGAATCAGCACTGATCACTGTTTCGAATACAATTAAACAAAACAACGGCAGCTTCACCATCTCCGAATTCTTAGCAAGAATCCTCCTGAAAACAGTAAACCCTGCCATCACATAGTCTCTCCTGTTATACTACACAAAGCACAGAGAGTGAACACTGAAACAACCTGCCTCATTCCAGTTTATATTTGTCCAACCTATTTTTATGTTACCCAAGTAATAGCTTTTATATCCTTTTACTCATGTACGAATTAATTGCTTTTGTCACTACCACTACTACTACTACTACTACCACTAGTGAACATCGAAATGGTACCTCGCTAGTATTCACCTCACTCTGAGCCTTTATATACCCTCTGTGTCCATGTATTGTTTGTAATGGCTTGATAAAGCTCCTGGAGAGCGAAACGTTGCTACAATAAATGTCACATTAGTTGCACTTGTGTCCTTTTACTTTACATATTGTCGGTAATTCTACCAACTTTATTACAAGTATAAGGTTAGAGAAATTAGTACTGGTCAGTATAAAGAATCGCATTTAGATCATATGAAGTTAGTATGTGATGATAATGATGTTCCAACCCAGACTAATGTGACAGACTCTGACAATCCTCCTGATCCTGTACTCTCTACCTCTGAGACTCAGACGATCAACCTGTATGTCGTTATTCCCTACGTACATGACAGGTATTGAGAAATCCTCAAGTATCATTCGTAACTACCAATTCAGATTTGCCTCAAATACAGCATGAGTTAGCCAGTGCAACAGAGTTTGATCCTCCCAGAGGTGACACCCATTCTGCATATGTCAATCTCACCCTAGCAGAGTTGGGGTTAAATGTAAATGACCTGTATAGATGAATAATTACAGTATCAACTTATTAATATTCAAGAATTTTTTTTGTATTCACGTTCTCTCCGAATTCTGAGAGTAAACAGTCCAGATATGAGTGCACCGAATCTGCCTTTCTGTTAAACACTTCTTTCTTTGTATATATTTCTTCCTCAGAATCCGTAGATCACATGAATACAGATCGCTCGATCAAATTTTTTTTATCATTTCTATTGTGTAATCCCAATGTTGAGTTTCATTCGATGAGTTGTGCTATATCATACCTTGTAATGCATTACAGTTTCATTACAGTAAGTTTCATTATAGTCAACTACGTAAGCTTCCATTCCAATATTCTCCTTATGATATAATGTTCAATTGTTGTGTACCTTGACATTGTATAGAATCAGCCCAAGCCATACGCCTGCCGTCTCTAGTTTGTATTAGCTGTATGTCGGGACGACATACGTTAGCGTCGCCGAGCTCTCAGTAGTACAAGTTACCATTAACCAGTTACCAGTAGATGACTCACTACCAACCGTCTGTGTGAATCACTGACTGTTATTCACGTTGCTGCTGACCATAGCATGTTTTTAAACACCGCTCACCCTCTAGGCACTGGTGGGTCAGTCTGAGATAGAGAGCAGAGAGAGGCAGGGCGGCTGACGGTGCTTCCCATACTTTCTGTTATAATTATAAGTACTAACCAGCCTACGTGAGTATTTTTACCCCATCCACGTTATCGAACCCACATGACAGTGTTGCTGTTGCTTGTGTTGCTGTTTCTTGTGTTGCTGTTGTTTCTTGTGTTGCTGTTGTTTCTTGTGTTGCTGTTGCTTGTGTTGCTGTTGTTTCTTGTGTTGCTGTTGCTTGTGTTGCTGTTGTTTCTTGTGTTGCTGTTGTTTCTTGTGTTGCTGGTGTTTCTTGTGTTACTGGTGTTTCTTGCATTGCTGTTGTTTGTGTTGCTGTTGCTTGTGTTGCTGTTTCTTGTGTTGCTGTTGTTTCTTGTGTTGCTGTTGCTTGTGTTGCTGTTGTTGCTTGTGTTGCTGTTGTTTCTTGTGTTGCTGTTTCTTGTGTTGCTGTTGTTTCTTGTGTTGCTGTTGTTTCTTGTGTTGCTGTTGTTTCTTGTGTTGCTGTTGTTTCTTGTGTTGCTGGTGTTTCTCGTGTTGCTGGTGTTTCTTGTGTTGCTATTGTTTGTGTTGCTGTTGCTTGTGTTGCCGTTGGTTTTGTTGCTGCTTGTGTTGCTGTTGTTTCTTGTGTTGCTGTTGTTTTTGTGTTGCTGTTTTTTGTGTTGCTGTTGCTTTCTGTGTTATTTCTCGTGTTATTGTTGTGTAAGGGTCGCGGGGGGGGGGTAGGGGAAGGAAGCAAACAGATTTGATCGAGTAAAAACACCAGCTCCAGTTCCTCACACCAAGAACCCTCCGGCACCAGTAAAGGAACTTCAGCAAATCAATTTACTCGGGTAGAAATCAGGACTTAAACGTCATTTTCAGGCAAACTTTACGAAGACAACTTAACTAGTCAAGTTTAAATAGCATGCAAATTACGTTTAACTTTATCTTAGCTCATTACTGAGCTCAGATTAGTGTTGAGATTAGCTAGTCAACATAGGGAATGACTGACGTTAAGTGGAGTAATTATCTAGTGTGTGTGTGTGTGTGTGTGTACTCACCTAATTGTACTCACCTAATTGTGGTTGCAGGGGTCGAGACTCAGCTCCTGGCCCCGCCTCTTCACTGATCGCTACTGGATCCTCTCTCTCTCTGCTTCCTGAGCTTTGTCATACCTCTTCTTAAAACTATGTATGGTTCCTGCCTCCACTACTTCACTTGCTAGGCTATTCCACTTGCTGACAACTCTATGACTGAAGAAATACTTCCTAACGTCCCTGTGACTCGTCTGAGTCTTCAGCTTCCAGTTGTGACCCCTTGTCCCTGTGTCCCCTCTCTGGAACATCCTATCTCTGTCCACCTTGTCTATTCCCCGCAGTATCTTGTATGTCGTTATCATGTCTCCCCTGACCCTTCTGTCCTCCAGTGTCGTCAGTCCGATTTCCCTTAACCTTTCCTCGTACGACATTCCCTTGAGCTCTGGGACTAGCCTTGTTGCAAACCTTTGTACTTTCTCTAACTTCTTGACGTGCTTGACCAGGTGTGGGTTCCAGACTGGTGCTGCATACTCCAGTATGGGCCTAACATACACAGTGTACAGTGTCTTGAACGATTCCTTATTGAGGTATCGGAACGCTATTCTCAGGTTTGCCAGGCGCCCGTATGCTGCAGCGGTTATTTGGTTGATGTGTGCCTCCGGTGATGTACTCGGTGTTATGGTCACCCCAAGGTCTTTCTCCCTGAGTGAGGTCTGTAGTCTTTGTCCACCTAGCCTATATTCTGTCTGCGGTCTTCTTTGCCCCTCCCCAATCTTCATGACTTTGCATTTGGCTGGATTGAATTCGAGGAGCCAGTTACTGGACCACATGTCCAGCCTCTCCAGGTCTCTTTGCAGTCCTGCCTCATCCTCGTCCGATTTAATTCTTCTCATCAACTTCACGTCATCTGCGAACAGGGACACTTCAGAGTCTATTCCTTCCATCATGTCGTTCACATATATCAAAAATAGCACTGGTCCTAGAACTGACCCCTGTGGGACCCCGCTCGTAACAGGCGCCCACTGTGATACCTCTTCACGTACCATGACTCGTTGCTGCCTCCCTGTCAGGTATTCCCTTATCCATTGCAGTGCCCTTCCTTTTATGTGTGCCTGATCCTCCAGCTTCTGCACTAATCTCTTGTGGGGAACTGTGTCAAAGGCCTTCCTGCAGTCTAGGAAAACGCAATCTACCCAACCCTCTCTCTCGTGTCTTACTTCTGTTACCTTGTCATAAAACTCCAGGAGGTTTGTGATACAAGATTTGCCTTCCATGAACCCATGCTGGTTTTCATTTATAATCTTGTTCCTTTCCAGGTGTTCGACCACTCTCCTCCTGATAATCTTCTCCATGACTTTGCACACAATACATGTCAGAGACACAGGTCTGTAGTTTAGTGCCTCGTTTCTGTTTCCTTTCTTAAATATGGGGACTACATTAGCTGTCTTCCATTTCTCAGGTAGTTGCCCAGTTTCAAGGGATGTGTTGAAGATTGTGGTTAGAGGCACACACAGCATCTCTGCTCCTTCTCTAAGGACCCATGGGGAGATGTTGTCCGGTCCCATCCCCTTTGAGGTGTCAAGGTCACTTAAGAGCTTCTTCACCTCCTCCTCAGTTGTTCGTATGTCATCCAACACTTGTTGGTATATTCCCTCTTGATGTTCCCTTCTGTGCTGTCTTCCCACAGCCCTTCCTGTCTCTACTGTAAAAACTTCCTTAAATCTCCTGTTCAGCTCCTCACATACCTCCTGATCATTTCTTGTGAGTTCTCCACCTTCTGTCCTTAATCTGATCACCTGGTCTTTGACTGTTGTCTTCCTCCTGATGTGGCTATACAACAGTTTCGGGTCAGTCTTGATTCTCGATGCTATGTCATTTTCATACTGTCGCTGGGCCTCCCTCCTTACCTGTGCGTACTCATTCCTGGCTCTGCGACTGATCTCCCTATTTTCGTGTGTTCTCTGCCTTCTGTACTTTTTCCATTCTCTATTGCACTTTGTTTTTGCCTCCTTACACCGTCGGGTAAACCAGGGGCTTGTTCTGGTCTTCCCGTTGTTACTGTTGCCCTTGGGAATGAACTTTTCCACTGCCTCCTTGCATTTTGTTGCTACATATTCCATCATCTCATTTACTGGCTTTCCTGCCAGTTCTCTGTCCCACTGGACCTCCCGCATGAAGTTCTTCAACCCTATGTAGTCCCCTCTTTTATAGTCAGGCTTTTCCCATTCTACTCCTGTTATTCTCTCCACTTGCAGCTCTACTATGTATTCAAAGCACAGAACCACGTGGTCGCTAGCTCCTAGGGGACTCTCATACTTGATGTCCTCAATGTCTGAGCTGCCCAGGGTGAACACAAGGTCCAATCTTGCTGGTTCATCCTCCCCTCTCACTCTGGTAGTGTCCTTAACATGTTGGTGCATGAGGTTTTCCAGCACCACGTCCAACATCCTGGCTCTCCATGTTTCGGGACCCCCATGTGGCTCCAGGTTTTCCCAGTCAATCTCCCTGTGGTTGAAATCCCCCATAACCAGCAACTTTGCTCTGCTGGAGTGAGCTCTTCTTGCCACCTCAGCAAGTGTGTCCACCATTGCTCTGTTGCTCTCTTCATATTCCTCTCTTGGCCTCCTGCAGTTCTGTGGTGGATTATACATCGCTGCAATGACCACTTTGTGTTCCCCAGACTGAAGTGTACCTGCTATGTAGTCTCTTTCTCCTGTCTCATCTATTCCTTCCATTTTCTCGAATTTCCATCTGTTTTTTACGAGCAGAGCAACCCCACCTCCCCCCCTACCCCTTCTATCTTTCCTCATGATCTGGTATCCTGGTGGGAAGATTGCATCTGTTATTGTCTCCATGAGTTTTGTTTCTGTAACTGCTATGATGTCTGGGGACTTCTCATTGATTCTTTCTTGCCATTCCTCATGTTTATTCGTTAATCCATCTGCATTTGTGTACCAAACCTTCAACTTCTGTTCTAATACTGTAACTGTGGTGCGGGGGGTGGAAACAGAGGGATCGGTGTGTGATGGTTGGTTTGGAATGTTCAGTTGCCTTGGGGGTGTCGTGGCTGGAGTCCTTCTGCAGGTGTTTCTGGGGGGTGCGCTTGTCCTTCCATTTGATCCTGGGTTATTCTGCTCTCCTTTTTCATTTCCTCCCATTTCTCCTTTCGTTTTTGAACTCTCTCTTTCATTGTCTTCCTTTCGTCCTGTGTTCTGTCTCGGTCGAGGTACACACTCCGGAACTCCTGCTTGCCTCTCAGCCGTGCTTTCTCCTGCAGGATCATGGTTCGGGTTGATTCTGCCTTGAAAATTACTTTGAGAGGCCGATTCCTTTTCTTTGTGAACCACCCAATTCTCCGAAAATTTGCCACCTGGGTCATGTCCCCCTCGCCTATCACCTTCATGATGTCTTCAATCGCTTTTTTCTCCTCCTGCTTTCTTTCATCATAAGTTTCCCCTTTAGCTTCGTCTAGCCCATAGACAAACACGGATCTCTCCCTTTCCACCTCCCACTGTGACTCCCATTGCATCCTCTGATGTGTTTTAGTTCCTTCCCGTGGAGTGTTCCTTCCTTCAGTCCCTTCCCTCGTTATGGCCCCTATGCTTCTTGGTTTATCCTTCCTGCTCACTTGCTCCTGGCCCCCACAGGTATCTGGTAAGGTCCTTGCACATGTCCTAGTTCCATCAATGTCTTCCAACCTCTCTTTCTGTCCTAGAGTGCTCCCTGTCTTTGTTTTGGCCCCATGTGGGTTTGACAGGACCTCTGCATACAGTTTAGTTTCCATGCTTCCTTCGGACCTGTTGTCTGTGTTCGATGTAGCCATTGCCGATGCTACTTCTGTAATATCTTTGTCTCTGTGCTGTTTCAGATGTCTCAGCTCCTCTTCTAATCTCTCTATCTTGATTTCTGCTGCTGTGGCCTGTTGCTTCCACCTTCTGCATTCTGCTGCTAACCTCTCTTCCATCTTCCTTTCCAGCTCATCTAGTCTCTGTGTGTGTGTGTGTGTGTGTGTGTGTGTGTGTGTGTGTGTGTGTGTGTGTGTGTGGTGTGGCTGTGTGTGGGGTGTGTGTGGGGTGTGTGTGTGTGTGTGTGTGTGTGGGGGGTGTGTGTGTGTGTGTGGGGGGTGTGTGTGTGTGTGTGGGGTATGTGTGTGTGTGGGGTGTGTGTGTGGGGTGTGTGTGTGTGTGGGGTGTGTGTGTGGTGTGTGTGTGTGTGTGTGCGTGTGGTGTGTGTGTGGTGTGTGTATGTGGTGTGTGTATGTGGTGTGTGTGTGTGTGTGTGTGTGTTGTGTGTTGTGTGTGGTGTGTGTGTTGTGTGTGGTGTGTGTTGTGTGTTGTGTGTGTTGTGTGGTGTGTGTGTTTGGTGTGTATGTGTGTGTGTACTCACCTAGTTGCACTCACCTAGTTGAGGTTGCAGGGGTCGAGTCCGAGCTCCTGGCCCCGCCACTTCACTGGTCGCTACTAGGTCACTCTCCCTGAACCGTGAGCTTTATCATACCTCTGCTTAAAGCTATGTATAGATCCTGCCTCCACTACATCGCTTCCCAAACTATTCCACTTCCTGACTGCTCTGTGGCTGAAGAAATACTTCCTAACATCCCTGTGATTCATCTGTGTCTTCAACTTCCAACTGTGTCCCCTTGTTACTGTGTCCAGTCTCTGGAACATCCTGTCTTTGTCCTCCTTGTCAATTCCTCTAAGTATTTTGTATGTCGTTATCATGTCCCCCCTATCTCTCCTGTCTTCCAGTGTTGTCAGGTTGATTTCCCTTAACCTCTCCTCGTAGGACATACCCCTTAGCTCTGGGACTAGTCTTGTTGCAAACCTTTGCACTTTCTCTAGTTTCTTTACGTGCTTGGCTAGGTGTGTGTTCCAAACTGGTGCCTCATACTCCAATATGGGCCTAATGTACACGGTGTACAGGGTCCTGAACGACTCCTTATTAAGATTTCGGAATGCTGTTCTGAGGTTTGCTAGGCGCCCATATGCTGCAGCAGTTATTTGGTTGATGTGCGCTTCAGGAGATGTGCCTGGTGTTATACTCACCCCAAGATCTTTTTCCTTGAGTGAGGTTTGTAGTCTCTGGCCACCTAGACTGTACTCCGTCTGCGGTCTTCTTTGCCCTTCCCCAATCTTCATGACTTTGCACTTGGTGGGGTTGAACTCCAGGAGCCAATTGGTGGACCAGGTCTCCAGCCTGTCCAGATCCCTTTGTAGTAGTTCTGCCTGTGTGTGTGTGTGTGTGTGTGTGTGTGTGTGTGTGTGTGTGTGTGTGTGTGTGTGTGTGTGTGTGCGCGCGCGCTAGTATGTAATTTACAGTAAAAATCACAGTTCTATGTAAATGTTGAGAAACACTTCACAATGCTCGTCATCTTAGACTCCTATACTACCCAATAAACTATTTGTATACAAGTATGAAAATTGAAACGCGGAAAAAAAACAGTTTTCCCAAATCCAAGAAAACCAAAAAAAAAAAATGTTACTCGAGGCTCGCAAATATGTGCGGGACTTTCGGGCTGTCTTCAGTCCCTCTTCAGGAGCTTGCAAAAGCAAGAAATGGGAAACTTGGGTGAAAATTGAACTCCGTCAGCTGCTCTTACTATTGGGAGATTTACTGAGGATTCGAACGTGGTAAGTCCAAATAGAAGCTAGCTACACTGACAGTACCACTACAGGATAGAACGATAACATCCCAAAGTCCAGTCAGAGATGGAACAATAACATCCCACTAGTCAGAGAAGAACAATAACATCCCAAAGTCTAGGCAGGGAGGGAACAATAACATCCCAAAGTCTAGTCAGAGATGGAACAATAACATCCCAAAGTCTAGTCAGAGATGGAACAATAACATCCCAAAGTCTAGCCAGAGAAGGAACAATAACATTCCAAAGTCTAGTCAGAGATGGAACAATAACATCCCAAAGTCTAGTCAGAGATGGAACAATAACATCCCAAAGTCTAGTCGGAGATGGAACAATAACATCCCAAAGTCTAGTCAGAGATGGAACAATAACATCCCAAAGTCTAGTCAGAGATGGAACAATAACATCCCAAAGTCTAAACAGGGACGGAACAATAACATTCCAAAGTCTAGTCAGAGATGGAACAATAACATCCCAAAGTCTAGTCAGAGATGGAACAATAACATCCCAAAGTCTAAACAGGGACGGAACAATAACATTCCAAAGTCTAGTCAGAGATGGAACAATAACATCCCAAAGTCTAGTCAGAGAAGGAACAATAACATAACCTTACAGTCTAGGCAGGACAGGAAAGAGAACACTAACGTACCGCAAATACCCAAGTCGAAAAACCAAACTAAACAGACATAACCGTGGAAGGAAAAAAATAAAAGAACCCCGTTAAGATCTCTCAGAATCCCTTGTAGCCTGGTAAACATTATCAATAACTTGGGCCTCGATATAATTATGTTAGTAACTCTAGCAATGGGAAGTCTTGGAGCTCAGGTTGGAGAGGAGAAACAATAACAGTAACTATAAGGTTCCCCCAACGTCGAGGTCTGAAAGAAAACAAGAGGATTTTCTACAGTTTAGGTCAGGAAGGACCAACATCAATAAGGTCTCCTGAACTTTAGATTAGGGAGCAATAGCAACAATAAGATGCGAAAATATAACTAGGTAAAGTTACTTCCCTAAAAAATAAAGAAGAGAAACCATGCGGTTTGATTCTTCAGGGTCTATAAGAGAGCAGAGTTTACTGGGCGATATTCAGTTTTGATGCCATAACCATATCCTGCCAGGAAGCGGATGGGAGCGGTGGGTGGGCGGGGTGGTGGGCGGTTGGAAGAGACCCACAGCCACCCACTGCCTCCACTTTCTATGCATCCTGCACAGAAGAACAGAATTCAATTTCATTTTATTGCTAAGGGACTTTTTTGTATGTATGTGCTGGCACGATTTTGAGTACGCTGCTATTTTATTTTTTGGGGGGAAATTCATTTTATTTCTGGTGTTGGAGTTGAGAAATCTTGTATAATAAAGCCACAGATGTGAGCACACACACACACACACACACACACACACACACACACACACACACACATGCAGAACCAACCCAGAAGTTAAAAAGCCATTTTTTTCCATTCAAGTTACCACAATGAAATGTGATAAGAAAAACTAAAGATAAACTAAGATATATGAAGAAAAAAGTATAACTAACAAACGTGATGAACTAAGAGAATAGCAGAGGTTTTAGTGGACATAACAGGTATCACAGAGACAAAATAGGCAGGAATCATAACAAATGTTATATTCCCAGCAGGGTACAATATAACGAGGAAGGAATCAGGGAAAGGATAAGTTAGGAAGTGGCACTAATAACCCTGTGTAGTTATACCTCACTGGCACCGATTTTCCATGTCTGAACAGGCTTTTCTTGTTAATGTGAACATATTTCATGTGGCAGCCTGCAAACAACAGCGAAAAAAATTACAAAACATAGTATTTAATGAGACAATGAATTAAGTAAGAGTCAGAGATAATGGATGTACGTTAGATAAGTTTACATTTAGAAATGACGTAAGTCTCCCTATAGTTGCTTCAACTTCACATTGTTCCAGAGTAGGAGCAAAACTCTCCTACAGGCTGAGGGACTGACCACCTCAAAACTACGTCTTCTTTACATCTCTACTTCTGCTAACTCTTCTATACTCGACCGAAGAAGCCTACTTTGTAGGCGAAACGTTTCGGAATATACCTAACTGTTGCACATGTGTCTTACTTATCAACCTGTCGGTATTGTATACTTTTTAAATATTCACAAATGAAGTAAAAACTGGTTTTCAGACGAAAATTTAAGGGCAGCTTTGGAAAAATGTTGTACAAATGTGTGAATGGGAATGAAGTGACTTTGCTAAAGACGTGCCTTGTATGGGCCAGTAGGCCTGCTGCAGTGTTTTTCCGTTCTTACGCTTCTTTTACCATCATCATGACTTGATGATAGTTTACACGGAACGGAACTCGCTTAGCATTATGCATTTTCTTCACCAGGAAAACCTCGTTTCATTTCCCGATCCTCTTAGATTGGTACAATATTTCATCCCCTGAAACAGGGAAGAAAGGCTCGATACGGCTTATCTTATGGTGGCCCTTATAGTACAACAATAACAAGGACAACTTTCTCAGGAAAGACACTTAAGTGTTGCACATATGTCTAATTTATCAACTTGTCGGTTCTCTGAACTATTTATCTACAAGGATAGTGCCAGCACACACGATATATACACTGAGACGTATATCTCTCTGTGCACATACGCTGATATACACCGAGAAGTGTATAAATCTTGATGTATATACTGAGAGATATATACCGAGAAATACAGCTCTCTCTCTCTCTCTCTCTCTCTCTCTCTCTCTCTATATATATATATATATATATATATATATATATATATATATATATATATATATATATATATATATATATATATATATATATATATATATATATGCATATATATATATATATATATATGCATATATATATATATATATATATATATATGCATATATATATATATACATACATCTAGGTTTTTCTCCTTTTTCTAAATAGCTCTTGTTCTTTTTTATTTCTTCTATTGTCCATGGGGAAGTGGAAAAGAATCTTTCCTCCGTAAGCCATGCGTGTCGTATGAGGCGACTAAAATGCCAGGAGCAATGGGCTAGTAACCCCTTCTCCTGTATACATTTACTAAAAAAGAGAAGAAGAAAAACTTTATAAAACTGGGATGCTTAAATGTGCGTGGATGTAGTGCGGATGACAAGAAACAGATGATTGCTGATGTTATGAATGAAAAGAAGTTGGATGTCCTGGCTCTAAGCGAAACAAAGCTGAAGGGGGTAGGAGAGTTTCAGTGGGGGGAAATAAATGGGATTAAATCTGGAGTATCTGAGAGAGTTAGAGCAAAGGAAGGGGTAGCAGTAATGTTAAATGATCAGTTATGGAAGGAGAAAAGAGAATATGAATGTGTAAATTCAAGAATTATGTGGATTAAAGTAAAGGTTGGATGCGAGAAGTGGGTCATAATAAGCGTGTATGCACCTGGAGAAGAGAGGAATACAGAGGAGAGAGAGAGATTTTGGGAGATGTTAAGTGAATGTATAGGAGCCTTTGAACCAAGTGAGAGAGTAATTGTGGTAGGGGACCTGAATGCTAAAGTAGGAGAAACTTTTAGAGAGGGTGTGGTAGGTAAGTTTGGGGTGCCAGGTGTAAATGATAATGGGAGCCCTTTGATTGAACTTTGTATAGAAAGGGGTTTAGTTATAGGTAATACATATTTTAAGAAAAAGAGGATAAATAAGTATACAAGATATGATGTAGGGCGAAATGACAGTAGTTTGTTGGATTATGTATTGGTAGATAAAAGACTGCTGAGTAGACTTCAGGATGTACATGTTTATAGAGGGGCCACAGATATATCAGATCACTTTCTAGTTGTAGCTACACTGAGAGTAAAAGGTAGATGGGATACAAGGAGAATAGAAGCATCAGGGAAGAGAGAGGTGAAGGTTTATAAACTAAAAGAGGAGGCAGTTAGGGTAAGATATAAACAGCTATTGGAGGATAGATGGGCTAATGAGAGCATAGGCAATGGGGTCGAAGAGGTATGGGGTAGGATTAAAAATGTAGTGTTAGAGTGTTCATCAGAAGTTTGTTGTTACAGGAAAGTGGGTGCAGGAGGGAAGAGGAGCGATTGGTGGAATGATGATGTAATGAGAGTAGTAAGGGAGAAAAAGTTAGCATATGAGAAGTTTTTACAAAGTAGAAGTGATGCAAGGAGGGAAGAGTATATGGAGAAAAAGAGAGAGGTTAAGAGAGTGGTGAAGCAATGTAAAAAGAGAGCAAATGAGAGAGTGGGTGAGATGTTATCAACAAATTTTGTTGAAAATAAGAAAAAGTTTTGGAGTGAGATTAACAAGTTAAGGAAGCCTAGAGAACAAATGGATTTGTCAGTTAAAAATAGGAGAGGAGAGTTATTAAATGGAGAGTTAGAGGTATTGGGAAGATGGAGGGAATATTTTGAGGAATTGTTAAATGTTGATGAAGATAGGGAAGCTGTGATTTCGTGTATAGGGCAAGGAGGAATAACATCTTGTAGGAGTGAGGAAGAGCCAGTTGTGAGTGTGGGGGAAGTTCGTGAGGCAGTAGGTAAAATGAAAGGGGATAAGGCAGCCGGGATTGATGGGATAAAGATAGAAATGTTAAAAGCAGGTGGGGATATAGTTTTGGAGTGGTTGGTGCAATTATTTAATAAATATATGGAAGAGGGTAAGGTACCTAGGGATTGGCAGAGAGCATGCATAGTTCCTTTGTATAAAGGCAAAGGGGATAAAAGAGAGTGCAAAAATTATAGGGGGATAAGTCTGTTGAGTGTACCTGGTAAAGTGTATGGTAGAGTTATAATTGAAAGAATTAAGAGTAAGACGGAGAATAGGATAGCAGATGAACAAGGAGGCTTTAGGAAAGGTAGGGGGTGTGTGGACCAGGTGTTTACAGTGAAACATAGAAGTGAACAGTATTTAGATAAGGCTAAAGAGGTCTTTGTTGCATTTATGGATTTGGAAAAGGCGTATGACAGGGTGGATAGGGGGGCAATGTGGCAGATGTTGCAAGTGTATGGTGTAGGAGGTAGGTTACTGAAAGCAGTGAAGAGTTTTTACGAGGATAGTGAGGCTCAAGTTAGAGTATGTAGGAAAGAGGGAAATTTTTTCCCAGTAAAAGTAGGCCTTAGACAAGGATGTGTGATGTCACCGTGGTTGTTTAATATATTTATAGATGGGGTTGTAAGAGAAGTAAATGCGAGGGTCTTGGCAAGAGGCGTGGAGTTAAAAGATAAAGAATCACACACAAAGTGGGAGTTGTCACAGCTGCTCTTTGCTGATGACACTGTGCTCTTGGGAGATTCTGAAGAGAAGTTGCAGAGATTGGTGGATGAATTTGGTAGGGTGTGCAAAAGAATAAAATTAAAGGTGAATACAGGAAAGAGTAAGGTTATGAGGATAACAAAAAGATTAGGTGATGAAAGATTGAATATCAGATTGGAGGGAGAGAGTATGGAGGAGGTGAACGTATTCAGATATTTGGGAGTGGACGTGTCAGCGGATGGGTCTATGAAAGATGAGGTGAATCATAGAATTGATGAGGGAAAAAGAGTGAGTGGTGCACTTAGGAGTCTGTGGAGACAAAGAACTTTGTCCTTGGAGGCAAAGAGGGGAATGTATGAGAGTATAGTTTTACCAACGCTCTTATATGGGTGTGAAGCGTGGGTGATGAATGTTGCAGCGAGGAGAAGGCTGGAGGCAGTGGAGATGTCATGTCTGAGGGCAATGTGTGGTGTGAATATAATGCAGAGAATTCGTAGTTTGGAAGTTAGGAGGAGGTGCGGGATTACCAAAACTGTTGTCCAGAGGGCTGAGGAAGGGTTGTTGAGGTGGTTCGGACATGTAGAGAGAATGGAGAGAAACAGAATGACTTCAAGAGTGTATCAGTCTGTAGTGGAAGGAAGGCGGGGTAGGGGTCGGCCTAGGAAAGGTTGGAGGGAGGGGGTAAAGGAGGTTTTGTGTGCGAGGGGCTTGGACTTCCAGCAGGCATGCATGAGCGTGTTAGATAGGAGTGAATAGAGACAAATGGTTTTTAATACTTGACGTGCTGTTGGAGTGTGAGCAAAGTAACATTTATGAAGGGATTCAGGGAAACCGGCAGGCCGGACTTGAGTCCTGGAGATGGGAAGTACAGTGCCTGCACTCTGAAGGAGGGGTGTTAATGTTGAAGTTTAAAAACTGTAGTGTAAAGCACCCTTCTGGCAAGACAGTGATGGAGTGAATGATGGTGAAAGTTTTTCTTTTTCGGGCCACCCTGCCTTGGTGGGAATCGGCCAGTGTGATAATAAAAAAAAAATAAATATATATATACGCTAAGAGATATACACCGAGAGGTGCATATCTCTCAGTATATATACAATGAGATTATGATACTTTTACTTCTGAGTACATATGAGTACACAGGAAGAGTAAAAAATAAAACAAACGATAACTGATGAAACATCAGACAGAGAGCGAGAGAGAAAGAGAGAAACGTAACTATGCAGCGGGTAGCAGCAGACAACACGGGTGGGTAGCAACACACTGGAGGGTAGCAACAGACAACACGGGCGGGTAGCAACAGACACACTGGAGGGTAGCAGCAGACAGCACGGGCGGGTAGCAGCAGACAACACGGGCGGGTAGCAGCAGACAACACGGGCGGGTAGCAGCACCTGGATACGTGTTGTTCACCTTTAGGTGACGTGATGGTCGCCCACGCCTGACTCAGGCACCTCCACACCTCAGAGTTCACACCTGCATACACACCTGGGTAACCTTAACATACCTTAGTAACATCAATCATAACATATCTCAGTAACATTCTCATGTGGTTTAGAATTTTGGGCTGTCAATGTTGAAGCATCAATATGTCGTGGCGAATAGGAAAAATTGGTCATTTAGCAAAAACTCATTTAAAATCAAGCCCTTTCTAAAGTTTTCTCTTATTCATTTAAATATATATATATATATATATATATATATATATATATATATATATATATATATATATATATATATATATATATATATATATATTTAATTTATGTTAATATAAAAATTAATAATTTTG
This sequence comes from Cherax quadricarinatus, assembly GCF_038502225.1. Classification (NCBI taxonomy): domain Eukaryota; kingdom Metazoa; phylum Arthropoda; class Malacostraca; order Decapoda; family Parastacidae; genus Cherax; species Cherax quadricarinatus. The sequence continues at coordinate 6,372,382 of NC_091378.1, forward strand.
TACCAAAAGAACCTTAGAAAACTTACCTAACCTTATTATAACAAGCTCAATTTATTTAGCCTAATTCAATATATGTATAAATGTGTGTGGGGGGGATGTGCGGTTGAAGCGTTTTCTGACGCACCTCATTTTTTTAGCTAAAATACGTCAATTATCACACTTTTAAGCGAAACTACTGCTACAATTACATTATCAGGTAGAAAACCTTGACCTGAATGTAATTTACAGTTGTATTTCTTCTCTATGACGCGATAAAGTTCTGCCCAGAGCGCGACGTCATCAATATTATAGGTTAGTTTTGGCCTTCTAACAGACTTGTTGACAATACCTGTCGTGTAAATTCCGCTGAGATTACCTGTTGGAGACAGTGTGTCCACTTACCAGCAGGTGAAAAACAGCTGCTCCTTGCCTGCAGGTGTTTAGTCACACAGGTGTAGAACACTGTTCACTTACCTGCAAAGATGAGGAAAGATACAAATGAGAAACATGGGATGTAAAACATTAATGAGAATGGAGTATTCCTAAATCTAATGTTAATCTGTCTCCCATGTTGTGTTGTTGGCTTGAGAAAATCTGCAGGAGAGCGAAACGTTGGAAAGAGAAACATTTGCTTTAATAAAACGTCTCCTTAGTTGCACAAGCATCGTTTTATATGACGTATTGTTACAAGCTGGCACTTTTTGACCTATTATTATTATTATTATTATTATTATTATTAGAGCCATGGTAATTCCATAAGCTAAGAAATATATACCTGCTTCCTATGTGCTCTCTCTCCCCCCCTCTCTCACTCTCTCTCTCTCTCCCCCCCTCTCTCACTCTCTCCCCCCTCTATCACTCTCTCCCCCTCTCTCACAACACTATAAACAAACGATACCAGTTATAATTTCATCTTAATATAAATGTCTTATGTTCCAGGTATATTCATATCACCTAAATGGCTGCAGTGACTTGCGAAAAAATATACACAGTGTAGGTGCGAGGCCTTGTAAAACCCCAGTTTATTTTTCTCAGCTTTTTACCCCATTTTCTTAATGGACCAAAAGAGTAAGACACTAAAACTGTATTAGCATAATTTGGAAATTATAAACTACAAGGACCATTGTGAACAGATCAGAAAAGATATTTTCCATTTAGAGAACGACAATAATTATGTAACATGTGAAAAAATAACAATAACGACAATAAAATATAATTTATAATAATAATGATAATAATAACTAGTATTATTTTTATTATCATAACCTTCCGTTGAGCAAAATTGACAAGTGCTTAAGGTTTGAAGCCGATATGAACAGGCATTCTCTAGTTATCACACAGAAACCAATGATTCTAAATTTCTTTTAACTATGTTAGTGTACTGACAAACCTGCGTCATCGCAACGGAAACTTACAAGGAAATCAATAGTTCCTGCGATGTTTCGGACGTTAGCGACAGGAAACGTTCAGATAACACAATCCAAATGTGATGTAAATGGTTTTTGGAAAACCGTGCATCAACAACAACAACAATAATAATAATAATAATAATAATAATAATAATAATTGTAATAATAATAATAATAATAATAATAATAATAATATTTATTTCTACAAGTACATGATACAACTTATACAGATCATAGCTGACATCAATGACCTAACTATACAGAAAGACCCTTGCTAAGCAGAGCAGTTCGAGCAACTTAGGTTAATTTTGTCCCCAGGATGCGACCCACACCAGTCGACTAACACCCAGGTACCTACTTACTGCTAGGTGAACAGAGACAGTAGGTGTCTTAAGGAAACACGTCCCCATTGTTACCACCCGAAACACATTGATGTCCTTGGTTCGATCCCCGTACCGGGGATCGAACCAAGGACATCAATGTGTTTCGCTAATCAGTGGCTTCTTCAGTCCAATACAGAGAATAAGTGAGGAGGAGTTTGAGGTGATCAGTCCCTCAGCCTAGAGTTCCTTTTTTATAAGCAAAAGTAGCACCTACACACCCCCAAAATACAATCAGAACTTTTTTTATAAGTAGGATACACCTGTGGTGAAAGTTTGAAGCCGATCGCAAAGACGATTTTCACAAGTTTTGACAAAGAAAAATTGGTTATAATCGTAATCATTAATTTTTGAAGGGGTGGAGGGGTAAGCCAGTGGAAGGCCTCGGATAGGTGACCAAAAGCTCGAGCTTTGGGTCATCATATGACTAAGACCAGCGTCAGGAAACGCTTGTCCTGTTTCCTGATAAACCTTACCTAACCTAATCTATCGCATAGAAACCAAACCTATCGACGGTCTTTATTGCCCAGACGGTACCTGTCAAGGCCGACGTTGAAGATATGAATCCAGTCGGATGAGGCATTCTCGAGTTACCCATGAAAGTCTTGGAGGAATTAAAAAAAAATCAGACAAAACCTACTGAGCATCCCTTAGGGATACTATTGTAAGGCATTCCAGTGGGGGATACCTAATGATAGCTTTAGGTTAGGTAAGGTAAGGTTCGTCAGGAAACAGGACAAGTGTTTCCTGACGCGGGTCTTAGTCATATGTTAACCCGCAGCTGGTGCTTTTGGTCATCTGACCGAGGCCTTCCGCTGGCTTAACCCCTCCACAATAAAAGCTTTGTTCTACAATGTGATCCTCTCTTCACTACTGTAAACAATGCGCCATTGGAACCCATATACAGGAGAGTTGAATCGCTTATGAGGCCGCCTTGTGACAAGTGAACACGGGAAGGCACAGGAAGACACGTCAAAAGGGTCCAGTGCATGTGGATACACAAACCCTCATACCCTGACACGTCGGGACACTTCAAGTCACGTCAGGATACGCTTCGACACCCATCACAGCATAACACATCAGAACACGCCAGAGCACAAGACAAAGCTGGATATGTGAAGGCAAGCCAAGTCATGACAATGAATGAAACATGGCAAAGAGACTTTTGTAGACATCAAACACGCCAAGACACGCTCAAGACATGTCCAAGCACGACTAGACACGCCTACACACGTGTACACGAACTAAACGTTCACTCTCAATGTTTACTCTCCCACTAGCGTGAACGTTTAGCTTCCACCTCTATCTACTGACAGAAGCCTACTGTGTAGGCGAAACGTTTCATCAATAAAGATACCCAACTGTTGCACATGTCACTCTGCATGTCCGGGATCTTCACCCTCATCTTTGCTAATTAATCCAAACTCGGATGACACGGTACCTGGCTAAGATTAATTACCTGCACCTGGGGAGGGCACATTAGTTAACGTTTAAGCTACCGGGATGTTTTCCTGCTGATGCTGTGGAATAACGCGGGGAGAGAACCTCACGCTTCACCTGAGGGAGGTAATGAGATGTTGAGTTATTAGTATCATATATGGCGGTGTCGTGTGGCAGTCACACCAGGGTACATTAGGGAAGGACTAGCATCCAATTCCAGGATTCATTCTCAACTTGCGCTGTAATAAATTCGCTACGGTGCTAGGACATGTTGGCTTATTATTATTGGGGTAAGGAGAAGAGGGAGGAGGAAGAGGGAGGAGGAAGACGAAGAGAAGGAAAGGGGGAATGGATGGAATAAGGAAAGTTGTTTATGTGCACACACACACACACACACACACACACAAATATACACTACACATACATACATACATACACACACTAAGGCGTCAAAACTGGAAACTTAAAACTCAAATGGGTCACGAGGATGTTGGGAAGTACTTCTTCAGTCATAGAGTTGTCAGGAAGTGAAACAATCCGGAGAGTGAAGTAGTGGAGACAGGATCCATACATAGCTTTAAGAAGAGATACGATAAAGCTCATGGGGGAGGGAGGAAGTGAACCTAGTAGCGACCAGCGAAGAGGCGGGGGCCAGGAGCTGTGACTCGACCCCTGTTGCCAAAAGATACTACTCCTGCAGGAGAAAACCTTACGACGACGTTTCGCTCCATAACAGACTATTTACTCACACAGTTTGACTTTGTAAATGGTCCAAGATGGACCGAAACGTTTTATAGTAAATATGTCGCAGTGTTTGCTTACGAGTTTATCTAAACCACTTTCTAGACATCTAGTACCAAAGTTTATGGAGATAAACGGTTTAAAATACCGAAACTATGGGAAATTAAAAAAATTATTGTAATATGATGCTTTATTGGCAACGTTTCGCCCACACAATGGGCTCTATCAAATCACAAACAGATGTGTTTGTGACTTGATAAATCCCACTGTGTGGGCGAAACGTTGTCAATATTTGTGTTTATTTTCCCATCAAGGTTTATGTGCATTGTACTTCACTATTACTCAATAGTATTTTTCTGTTCAATTATTGGGATATTTTTCTAGCTTTTAAGAAGAATTATATACTTATCTCGACGTTTCGGTTCGTCTTGAATCAATGTATACAGTCCTGGAAGGGCCGAAACGTCGTCGTAAGCTTCCCTCCCTGAGTGTGACTTTATATTCCTCGAGATGTTTCGGTTTCCGACTTTCAGTTTCTGGTAATGGTCTTTCACAGTGCCTCTGCTCCCCGTCTCTAAATAATAATTATAACTAAGAGCTAAACCCTTTCTGTATACAGATACCTATTCAGGATCCTTTTTCTTGTTCTGTTCGCTAAGCATCGACTTCCGTAGTGCCTCTTGTTGTGAAGTTTGATGGGTTAGTTACATCTTTCACCTGCTGCCTCTGTATTTGACTGATTAAGTCTACTGTGAAGGCGAAACGTTTCCTCAGTAGAGATACCCAACTATTGCACGTGTGTCTTAATTTTCAACTTGACGATATTGTATACCAGGAACAATACCATGTTCTAAACGCACAGTTTTATTTAAACATGGACACAGTGTTAGATCTTTTTAGATGGCGTGAAATGACGAGAAATAAAACGAATTTAGAGGCAGGGTTTTACTCTGCAGGTCTCGTTCGGTAAGACACATATGCAGCAGTTAGGTATCTTTATTTCGAAACGTTTCACCTACACAGTAGGCTTCTTCAGTCGAGTACAGAAAAGTTGATAGAAGGAGAAGATACTTGAAGACGATGTAATCAGCCCATCACCCTTGAAGTTTTGAGGTGGTCAGTCCCTCAGTCTGGAGAAGAGTATTGTTCCATAGTCTGAAACAATATGGAGTCGAGGTGTCGGTATTTTATATAATTTTAATGTTCAGGTCTCGTTCAACTGTGTCCATCAAAACTTAGATGATTACACCAAGTCCTGTGTAAAAATAGAACTTTTTATGATAAGGGTGGGTCTTGTGGATTCAAAACCCAGTAAATTGGAGAAGATTTGGCCACCCGGCCAAGATGTCTGAAAAAAGACTCTGCAAGCGCTGACTAGTGTTAGTATGGCTTGAGATGGTTTGTAAATGAAGGAGAGTAAATAGGGAAGATAATGGTTTGCTAGACAGTGGTGTCTGGATGGAGCAGCAAGTGAGCTGGGGCTACAACTAACGGTGAGCTCTAGAGCCGAGAGCTTAGGGATGCTCAGAGCCGTGGCGGTTAGTGGAGGCAGAACTACAGTGACATATGTTCATCATTTTCGATCGTGAGCGAAAGTGAGGTGTGTGTATTGAATAATAAAAATGGTATAAAATACCGACAGGTTGTTAAGGTAAGCCACATATGCAACAGTTAGGTATCTTTATTTCGAAACGTTTCGCCTACACAGTAGGCTTCTTCAGTCGAGTACAGAAAAGTACTCGACTGAAGAAGCCTACTGTGTAGGCGAAACGTTTCGAAATAAAGATACCTAACTGTTGCATATGTGGCTTACCTAACAACAGGTATGTGTATTGTAACCCACTGTACCTGCATAATAAAGAATTAAGACATGTGTGCAACACCTGGGCACCTTTAATGTACAAGTTTACATTAGAGATGCCCAGATGTTGCACAAGTGTCCAATTCTTTACCTTGTCGGTATTGTATACCTGTACAACCTGTGTAATAACTTGCATAATAACCTGTATAATAACTGCTTAACGTTTAATAGATTTTCATCATCCTGTACCGTGGCCGGACAGATGCCCGAGGGATATTTGGCCGTCAAACATTTGACTGAAGGGCAATTAGCCGAACGATCATTGCGCCGACAGCCACAAGGCCGAACGGGCAATAGACCGAACGGATTGGTGATGAATGCCAGTTCGGCTACATGTCCATTCAGTGATATGTCTGTCGGCGAAGTATCCGTCGGTCAAATGTCCGGGAATCTCCTGTACACTGTGCGAGTTTCAGAGTTACAAGTGGGAGTATAGATGGTTACAGAAGTATCCTGTAAGGAGAATTGTAACAGTCCTGCCTTGTGTGCGTGCAGGGGCTGTTACAGAGAATGTTTGTTGGTAGTAGTTGTTAGAGAATGTTTGGTAGAAGTAGTTACAGAGAATGTTTGGTCGTAGTAATTGTTAGAGAATGTTTGTTGGTAGTAGTTGTTACAGAGAAAATTTGGTGGTAGTAGTCGTTACAGAGAATGTTTGGTGGTAGTAGTTGTTACAGAGAATGTTTGGTGGTAGTAGTGTCATTTACTGAGCACTTTTGACCCAGAGAATGTTTGACATTAGTTGTTCTTGTGTTGGTTGTATTGGAGGAACAAAAGCTCAAAGTTTGTTGGGGTGGAAGGAGAAAAATGAGAGGGAGGGAGGATTATGTATGTTGCAGAAGGGAGAAAGATGGATGGGATGGCGAGGATGAGAGGGATGGGGCCAGATGCTGTGGGATCAGAGAAGAGTTAACGTTGTGTGACTGAAGCGCTGGGGGAGGGAAAGTAAGTGTGATTTAGCTTTTGTTTTGGGTGGGATGTCAGGGGAAAGTGGATAGGAAGGGTTTTATCAGAGTTCACTGTGGCGAGAACGGAACTTCCTTGTGAAACATTTGGTTATCTTTGTCGAAACGTTTCACTTACACAGTAGCCCTCTTCAGTCAAATACAGCAGCAGCAGGTAGTAGTAGAGGAACGAGGGACTGACCACCTCACATATTTCTCCAAGGTTGGTGAACTAACTACATTATCGTCATTTCACTACTACACCTACTGCCTCTGTATGTGACTGAAGAAACGTATTGTGTAAGAGAAATGTTTCAACAATAAAAATACCCAGCTGATGCTCACGTGTCTTAATTATTACCACTTCTCATGATTAAGTAATATCACACTTTCAGTGTCCTTAGAGAGAGAGAGAGAGAAAGAGAGAGAGAGAGAGAGAGAGAGAGAGAGAGAGAGAGAGAGAGAGAGAGAGAGCGTGTGTACGCCTCAGCTACCATGTTTGTTTATTCAAAGGCTCAGAGACAAGAGGAATCAGATCTCATTTGCAGTGGAATACGAGATTCAACCCAACTAATTAGATATTATGACGGGTTGCATAGCAACTGCTTCTTGACGTGGTTGCAAGAGTATCGAATTTCATGCTGCAATCTTCTGCATGATTATCAGTGTGATAATAAATGTGATTTTGTAATGAATTTTGGATGAATTTGGTAGGGTGTGCAAAAGAAGAAAATTAAAGGTGAATACAGGAAAGAGTAAGGTTATGAGGATAACAAAAAGATTAGGTGATGAAAGATTGAATATCAGATTGGAGGGAGAGAGTATGGAGGAGGTGAACGTATTCAGATATTTGGGAGTGGACGTGTCAGCGGATGGGTCTATGAAAGATGAGGTGAATCATAGAATTGATGAGGGAAAAAGAGTGAGTGGTGCACTTAGGAGTCTGTGGAGACAAAGAACTTTGTCC
>NC_091378.1:6385099-6387599 GCF_038502225.1 Cherax quadricarinatus
CCACCACTACTATTGCTTAGTTAACACTATTCTCTAACCCATGTTTCACCAGCTCTACGTTGTCCTCTTTGCCAATATTATACTACTACTACTACTCCCTCCTCTCGTTCTACCACTCCCGGCCCCATCCTCCCTTCGTGTATATAACTGGCGCCCTTTCCTTCGCACTTGTGTGTGGCTAGTTAATGGTAAAAGGATTCAGAGAACCCACAAGTTGATGAATAAGACACTTTTCCAGATATTTTGGTATCATCACTGTGGAAATGTTTCCACTATTCTTCTTTCTATTAGGCTGGCAAAACGTGTTTCATGGAGTAGTTAATGGTCCAAGTCGCATCGCAACGTCGTAAGTTACAGTCGGTGCGGTACAGTCTGGTGGCCTGGTTAACGCTCTCGCTTCACACGGCGAGGGCCTGGGTTCGATTCCCAGCCAGAGTAGAAACATTGGACGTGTTTCTTTCCACCTGTTGTCTATGTTCCCCATCAGTAAAATGGGTACCTGGGTGTTAGTCGACTGGTGTGGGTCGCATCCTGGGACACTGACCTAAGGAGGCCTGGTCACAGACCGGGCCGCGGGGGCGTTGACCCCCGGAACTCTCTCCAGGTAAACTCCAGGTAAACTGTTCCAGTTACGGTATTATATTAATTTATTCTTTCAAAGTTGAGGTTAGGTTAGATAAAGTTTGCCAGGAAACATGACAAGTCTTTCCTGACGCGGGTCTTAGTCATATGATGACCCACAACTGGAGCTTTTGGTCATGTGACCGAGGCCTTCCACTGGCTTACCCGCCCACCCCTTTAAAAATTATGGTTATGATTATAACCATTAGGATTTATATATTCTCAGAGTGGAGAGAGTTTTCCGCTCAATTCTGGTCTCTTCCCGAGCCCCTTGATCACGTACTTTTTATTCACAGTAAAATGCGGGATTCTGTTGAATCTATTACATATTTGTTAGAAAACGTTTCGGTCCCAGGACCGAAACGTTTACAAGTATGTAATAGTCTCTGCTCACGTGTTTTTGTAAACTAAACACAACCCATAAATTCTCTGCATTTTGTGTGAGGTATGCGCGCGCGCGTGTGTAGGGAGAGAGGAAGAGGGCTAGGGTGAGACGGAGAGAGCCAGGGTGAGAGGGAGAGAGCCAGGTTGAGAGGGAGAGAGCCAGGGAGAGTGAGAAAGCCATGGTGTGTGGCATACAATTACAAAGTGCCATTGGCTGTTCAAGACATAATTCTCACTCAAAACGACAGATTTCTTTCGTTCGCTTACTGACTCTTGCGTGATCGACATTATGGCTACAGGAAAGTAATTTCTGCATGCCTCTCTCCTCTCTGCGGCTCCAGATTTTAGATTTTGTCGGCAAAGCAGTTGCTTAATTGTGCACCTCACGTGGACGGTACCACAAGAGCATACAGAACTAGGCCCTGAAGGGATTAACAGTAATACATCTGGATATATATCCACAGATTGTGTCTCATTTGTACAAGAATGGTATACAATACCGACAAGATGAAATTAAGACATATGTGCAACATCTAAGTATCTTCATTGTAGACGTGCATATCCTTCTTCACGGCTACGACAACCACTACTACAACTAACCCATCTCTTTGGGTAGGACCTACTACCACTGGGGAATCCCGCCTACCAGTAACTATGCCCTCGTCTGCTACACATCCCCTTTCCACCTGACGTTAGTATACAAGCGCCAGGTTCCTTGATTCTGCTCCAGAACCTGAATGACCACGGTGCTCTTCGTGCCAACTCCAAGGCTGAGGGACTGATTACCTCATCTTCTGTATATAGTTCTACTGTCTTCAAATTATGTCCTGGAATTTGTATTGTGTCTTATTTGTTGCAAGCAAATTTAAAATGTTTAGTGTCAGTGCCTCGTGAAGATTATGTTACACTGGACATTTCCTGTGACTGGCGAGGCGTTACATATCTCTCCATCTCTCTAGGGTGATGGACTGACTACGTCTTCACATCTCTACTGCTTCTGCTAACTCTTCTGTACTTGATTGAAGAAGCCTACTGTGTAGGCGAAACGTTTCGAAATAGATACCTAACTGTTGCACGTGTGTCTTATCAAGCTGTCGGTATTATATACTATTATCATAAACACTCATCTCTCCACTACGTGGCACTAGTCAGTCACTAAATGGCTCTAAGATTGTGTCAGGGCACAGCACCTTGTTGATATCTTGGTATATGGTACCACAGTCTCTGTGTGGAAAAGACACTCGTGTACAGTTCAGGACATTTATTGTTGGAAACGTTTCGCCACTTGTTTCCTATAATAAATGTCCTTAAATGCACATAAGTGTGAGGAGCTTACGGAGTGTGACTTGCAAATGGTCCAAGTCGGACCGAAACGTCGTGGTCAGCTCCTCTCTTCTATATGCGGGTTATTTCTGTACTGTTCCAGTCATGGCATAATGCCTCTTTGCTCTTCCGTACGTAAGTGTCTTTTCCACATCTTGTCGGTATTACCATG
>NC_091378.1:6392599-6415099 GCF_038502225.1 Cherax quadricarinatus
GTCTGGGGAACACAAAGTGGTCATTGCAGTGATGTATAATCCACCACAGAACTGCAGGAGGCCAAGAGAGGAATATGAAGAGAGCAACAGAGCAATGGTGGACACACTTGCTGAGGTGGCAAGAAGAGCTCATTCCAGCAGAGCAAAGTTGCTGGTTATGGGGGATTTCAACCACAGGGAGATTGACTGGGAAAACCTGGAGCCACATGGGGGTCCCGAAACATGGAGAGCCAGGATGTTGGACGTGGTGCTGGAAAACCTCATGCACCAACATGTTAAGGACACTACCAGAGTGAGAGGGGAGGATGAACCGGCAAGATTGGACCTTGTGTTCACCCTGGGCAGCTCAGACATTGAGGACATCAAGTATGAGAGTCCCCTAGGAGCTAGCGACCACGTGGTTCTGTGCTTTGAATACATAGTAGAGCTGCAAGTGGAGAGAATAACAGGAGTTGAATGGGAAAAGCCTGACTATAAAAGAGGGGACTACATAGGGTTGAAGAACTTCCTGTGGGAGGTCCAGTGGGACAGAGAACTGGCAGGAAAGCCAGTAAATGAAATGATGGAATATGTAACAACAAAATGCAAGGAGGCAGTGGAAAGGTTTATTCCCAAGGGCAACAGTAACAACAGGAAGACCAGAATGAGCCCCAGGTTTACCCGACGGTGTAAGGAGGCAAAAACAAAGTGCAATAGAGAATGCAAAAAGTACAGAAGGCAAAGAACACACGAAAATAGGGAGACCAGTCGCAGAGCCAGGAATGAGTATGCACAGGTAAGGAGGGAGGCCCAGCGACAGTATGAAAATGACATAGCATCGAGAATCAAGACTGACCCGAAACTGTTGTATAGCCACATCAGGAGGAAGACAACAGTCAAAGACCAGGTGATCAGATTAAGGACAGAAGGTGGAGAACTCACAAGAAATGATCAGGAGGTATGTGAGGAGCTGAACAGGAGATTTAAGGAAGTTTTTACAGTAGAGACAGGAAGGGCTGTGAGAAGACAGCACAGAAGGGAACATCAAGAGGGAATATACCAACAAGTGTTGGATGACATACGAACAACTGAGGAGGAGGTGAAGAAGCTCTTAAGTGACCTTGACACCTCAAAGGCGATGGGACTGGACATCTCCCCATGGGTCCTTAGAGAAGGAGCAGAGATGCTGTGCGTGCCTCTAACCACAATCTTCAACACATCCCTTGAAACTGGGCGACTACCTGAGAAATGGAAGACAGCTAATGTAGTCCCCATATTTAAGAAAGGAAACAGAAACGAGGCACTAAACTACAGACCTGTGTCTCTGACATGTATTGTGTGCAAAGTCATTGAGAAGATTATCAGGAGGAGAGTGGTCGAACACCTGGAAAGAAACAATATTATAAATGAAAACCAGCATGGGTTCATGGAAGGCAAATCTTGTATCACAAACCTCCTGGAGTTTTATGACAAGGTAACAGAAGTAAGACACGAGAGAGAGGGGTGGGTAGATTGCGTTTTCCTAGACTGCAGGAAGGCCTTTGACACAGTTCCCCACAAGAGATTAGTGCAGAAGCTGGAGGATCAGGCACATGTAAAAGGGAGGGCACTGCAATGGATAAGGGAATACCTGACAGGGAGGCAGCAACGAGTCATGGTACGTGAAGAGGTATCACAGTGGGCGCCTGTTACGAGCGGGGTCCCACAGGGGTCAGTTCTAGGACCAGTGCTATTTTTGATATATGTGAACGACATGATGGAAGGAATAGACTCTGAAGTGTCCCTGTTCGCAGATGACGTGAAGTTGATGAGAATTAAATCGGACGAGGATGAGGCAGGACTGCAAAGAGACCTGGACAGGCTGGACATGTGGTCCAGTAACTGGCTTCTCGAATTCAATCCAGCCAAATGCAAAGTCATGAAGATTGGGGAGGGGCAAAGAAGACCGCAGACAGAGTATAGGCTAGGTGGACAAAGACTACAGACCTCACTCAGGAAGAAAGACCTTGGGGTGACCATAACACCGAGCACATCACCGGAGGCACACATCAACCAAATAACTGCTGCAGCATACGGGCGCCTGGCAAACCTGAGAATAGCGTTCCGATACCTTAATAAGGAATCGTTCAAGACACTGTACACTGTGTAAGTTAGGCCCATACTGGAGTATGCAGCACCAGTCTGGAACCCACACCTGGTCAAGCACGTCAAGAAGTTAGAGAAAGTACAAAGGTTTGCAACAAGGCTAGTCCCAGAGCTCAAGGGAATGTCGTGCGAGGAAAGGTTGAGGGAAATCGGACTGACGACACTGGAGGACAGAAGAGTCAGGGGAGACATGATAACGACATACAAGATACTGCGGGGAATAGACAAGGTGGACAGAGATAGGATGTTCCAGAGAGGGGACACAGGGACAAGGGGTCACAACTGGAAGCTGAAGACTCAGACGAGTCACAGGGACGTTAGGAAGTATTTCTTCAGTCATAGAGTTGTCAGCAAGTGGAATAGCCTAGCAAGTGAAGTAGTGGAGGCAGGAACCATACATAGTTTTAAGAAGCGGTATGACAAAGCTCAGGAAGCAGAGAGAGAGAGAGAGGACCCAGTAGCGATCAGTGAAGAGGCGGGGTCAGGAGCTGAGTCTCGACCCCTGCAACCACAATTAGGTGAGTACAATTAGGCGAGTACACACACACCTGCACTAGGCGATTACACACACACGCACACACACACGCGCGCACACACACACACACACACACACACACACACACACACACACACACACACACACACACACACACACACAGGATTTACGTGACAGGAATACCAACGAGCTGCAGGTGGAAACGAAATCTCCAAAAGGTTTATGCTCGTAAAACGCCACCGTATTTTTTTCCCTTCCAGGTACACAATGGATTCCAGTAACAATAGATACGATGACAAGAGTGACAGAGTTCCTGTAATGTAGAAGTGACCACCGCTGCCTTATCTCTCTCTCTCTCTCTCTCTCTCTCTCTCTCTCTCTCTCTCTCTCTCTCTCTCTCTCTCTCTCTCTCCCCCTCTCTCTCACAATTTTCTAGGTTGTGAAATGGGCCTAAGAGTTTGTTGACATGACTCTTCTCTCCAGTTATCTTATTTTTTCCCTCTATCTACCTGTCCCTATCTTCAGTTACTTATCTTAAATAACTCGCTGCTAACTTTATCTTGGTTGACATTGTGTGCAGTATCTTTTTAACATAGGTACAAGTTTAGTTGAAGTGTTGTACCTCGTTCAGTTAAACCATACCCCGGCCGGGATTGAACCCGCGGTCAGAGTCTCAAAACTCCAGACCGTCGCGTTAGCCACTGGACCAGCTAGCCACAATAAGATTCGTCCAACTAGGTATATTTCTACACCATAGGAAGGTTAGCACAGGCACCACTGTGACCACAAATGCGTCATGTTGACGGCAGTGAAGGGACTTGAGCTAGAGTTCGTCACGGCCACGCTAGCTGGAGATTCGTCTGTAAAAACTTGCATTTGCGGTCACAGTGGTGCCTGTGCTAACCTTCCTATGGTGTAGAAATATACCTAGTTGGACGAATCTTATTGTGGCTAGCTGGTCCAGTGGCTAACACTCTCAGTAGTAGTAACCAGTTACCAGTCTAGTAACCAGTTACCGTAACCGTCCGTTGATTCAACTCATATTGTGCTGAGCTGACACTATTTCAAAACACCCACTACGGGGTACTGGCCAGCCGCCTAGCCAGTGTTACGAGTGGAAGCAAGGAGATAGGCACGGCTGGCAAGGGCTCTGTCCACATAACAGTAATTATACGTATAACAGCCTACGTGAGTATTTCTACCCTAATCCACGTATCGAACTCCCACATGATAAATGGTGTACAGCGGTGTGGAGCGTGGATTTACGTTTTTAAGGGTAATTCAAGGCGTTTGAAGACTGTTGTGAGTGGCCGGCAGGGTCAAAGGTGAATGCCCTCCCCTCACACCCTCCAGCCAGCAGCTTATACCCTCACTCACTACCTACTGCCTGCAAGCCTGTTGCAGCCGTTTCAAGCTTCCTGGCTTAGTTCGTGTGCTAATTGCTTCAATCTCCGAGGGGTTGACCCGGATTTTGCAATTAAGCCAGTCAGTAAGCCAGACTGTGGAAGTGAACGCCAGTCAGCCTATCATCCAGCCTGTCTCCTGTCATCCAACTGCTCCTCCGTGCTTTGTGCATCGTTACACGTCTTCCAGTCATCCATTCTCGTGGGGTAAGCCAGCCAGCCAACCCAGCTTCTAACCCAGCTGAGAGAGAGAAGTAAGCCACGCAGTAAGAAGTAAGCCAAGTTCCTCTGAAGTATTGTGTATCTCGCTTTGTGCTTCCTGTTGGATGCTAAGAGTGGTTTTTACCATTCCTGTGGCATAGAGTGGGTTAAGACATCTTCGTGGGTGAGTGGGGTACGCGGCAGCCTCACCGTCCCCCCCCCACCACACTCTCCCACCACCCGGGGTGCGCGGCAGAAGCATCCACCCACCACCACCACCAGCCATCCACTCATCTACCTGTGGTTGTTTGCACCCTTGTACCGGGTCCTAGTACTGTTTTGGCTCACATAATTGGTCAAGAGATTGTAGCTGGTGCCAACGAGATAAAGCCAGTTATGTGAGTTCGTCTAGAGCGCACATTTCTTCACGACAACAGTGAATGTAGGTGACGTCAGCCATCACCGCGCGGGACACCAGACACCCGCCCCCCCAACAGTACTCACCGTCCGTCTTCTACTCCCGACTTCAGTGATAATTTTCTTGAAACAATTTTTCTTGCATTTAAAGACATTTGCGTGTGTGAGATATTTATAGTAAATTGTTTGTGTACTCTAAACCTTGTGTTTTTCAGTGTAAACGCAGTATTTTCTTTGACTCAGTATTTTTAGAATATTTTTTCAGTGTTTTCACTTATCTTATATTTTTCTGCTGTGTTTTTCTTTATGCTACTCCTGTCTGTAGTAAGTATTATTGTGTAGTGTACCAGTCAGTCACCTGTGTGAAGTGATTCAATTTTTTTTTATTGTATTCTTTCAGCGTTGTATTCTGCAGTGATATTTACCCCAGTATACCAAATTTTCCATTTATTTCTATGTGTGTCATTTTTTTTCGTATGCCAACAGTGTCTCATTTCTCTAATTTTTTCGCAGACTGTGTACCATTATTTTTGCCAGCAAAATTTTTGTCGTATCAGTCACAGCAAGATTTTTGTTGTATCAGTCACAGCAGGATTTTGTTGTAAGAATATTAATTTAAGAAGTGTGCTCCGTCACTGTAAGTGTTATATTCCCTGTTTTGTTCCTGTGTTTTATTTTATATTTTTATATTCTTGAACAAATTCACTCTTGATGCAATTTCAATTACTTTTAACGTAAAGTGTTTTTCATACTCTGTTTGAGTAAATTGTTTTGTCTAATTTACAATTAAGAGTTAAAGTGTTCAATCAGTTTATTTTTTTTTGATCTTCATAATTTTAATTCATTATTTTACCTGAGTTTTCCCAGTGATACTTTATTACTGCAGTGATTATTTCTATACTTTATTTTGTTGTACTGTTCTGAAGTGAATTATTTTGTTGTACTGTTCTGCAGTGAATTATTTTCTTTTATTGATATTTTGTGCATTATATTTTAATTTTGTCTATGCATTCTTAGAAAATATTTAAAATTCCCCAGTTACAATTTAATAATTTTATTTTACACTTTCACATTGATTTAAAATTTTAATTAATTAATTTCTTTAGTAGCAAGAGTAAAGACAGCTCATTTTGCATTTAATTCAGTCTCCAGTAATATTTTTACTTGTATATTTCAATGTAAATTTTTTTTCCTTGGTCAATAGTCCTTTAAATTGAGTTTTCATTCCTCTTGCAGTGTATTTAAACATTATTCTGCAGAATTAGTTGTATATCTTTTCATTTCAATTCTAGAATTTTATATCATTTTTATTGTTCATTATTTTTGCCTTATTTGTTCTCGTGCTACTTTGCCATTATGTCTCACATACCGTCAAGTGATACTTTAGTGAATGTCGACACTCAGACCTCTCAGGCTACTACTGCTGGTCCTGTCATCAGTCCTCACAGTTCCTTACCGACTGACAGACCGACTCAGACACCGAGATATTATAGTTATACTCGTGATTCCCTTGATGCGTTACCTTTATTCAATGGCCATGTACATAGTCTTGAAGCATGGTTTGCAGCCATTCGTTCTCGTGCTAGTGCCCTAGCTGAAGGTCCTCCTTCAGAGGAAAGCCTTATCAGACTTGCTAAAGAAGCTCTTTATCGATCTCCTGCTGCTGTTCACGTTGTTGATCTCCTGGATATGCGAGACTTCAGGAATCTTACTAGGTGGTCACAATATGAGGAACTGATTCGTTCTTTCCTTGTCCCAGTAAAAACAGCTGATCCATATGTCGTTCTTAGGGAACTAGTGAATGCTACACCCATGAGTACTGAATCGTTGAGTGCATTTGCTGTTAGATTAGATAAACTTTTATCATCATTTATCAATGCTGTCCAATCATCATCTTTTCTCTCTGAAGAGGCTAAACCATTTACAGAATCAATTGCTAAAATAGCAGCTTTTGGAGCAATTAAAGAATTAATGCCACCTGCTTCTGTGTGTGCTTATGAGGCTGATCCTCCAACTGTAACGATGGAACCACTTACAGCCTTAAATCATGTACGTTCCTTGTGCCCCCAGGGTACTTTCCCTTGTATTAAAAGTAATGTCACAAATATGCCTCAGTCTGCACCACCTCTTGTTTGCGCCACAGAGACAAATCGTAGTCGTCAACCATCTCAGAGATCATCAAGAACCAGTGTACAGAGTCGTTATACACCTCGTAGTATTCATAGCACATTCAGTAACCATAGTCGGCGGAATTGTTACAACTGTGGTTTCCGTGGACATATTGCAATTAATTGTCCTGATAGTTACCCTAAGAGACGTCGTACTGATGATGAGTACTCAGATCTTCCTTACTGTACTTATCATAGAATACATGGACATGACACATCTGAGTGTAATGCTCTCTATAACCTTCAGTACTCTAGATCTTTCCGTGGTCGTTCCAACCGTAGAACCCGTCGAGGTAACAGACCTCGTGGTTTTCAAAATAACCAGAACCAGGCTCATTCATTCACTTCTCAAACTCACCAGAACCAGGCTCGTTCTTCCAATTCGGGGGAATTCGAGCGCCCCAGTCAAACCGCCCCATGGTGACAGTAGGTGATAATGAGTACACCATCCCCGTTCACAACTCCTTTGAAGCCTTAAGCAGTCTCGAGAATGACAACCCTGCGGAGGTTGTTGCTTCACATGTCTCTGACACAGATGATTTTGGGGATGGAGTAGAACAAATCTTTTCTGATGACAATCCACCTTTTTGTTTGCACATAACTTCCAATGCAACCATAGGCCCTATAGTGCAAGCATCTGTTTATAATGCGCCCGTTCAATTGTTCATGGACTCTGGTGCGCAAATCAATATTATTAGGTCTAGTTTGTTTAAGGATAAGAAGTTACGACATGTCCTTCTCGTAGAACCGACTCCTGTGTCCTCTCTTAGTGGAGTATCTGGTTCTCACCTGCGTGTCCGAGGTACGACTGCCCTAACCTTTTCTATCCAAGGTAGAGACTTCACTGTTTCCTTCCTTGTGGTCGACCAGATTACTTTCCCTGGTGACCTTCTACTGGGATTTGCTTCCATGCGAGACTTACGCATTGTGCTCGACCCTTATCGATGGCATGCACAAATTGACGACTTGATCGTTCCATTCTGGGGTTACCAGCTTGGATCCGAAATCTGTTATACTGCTGCAGAGTATGATGTACGGATTAAGTCCTTACAAGCTAATGCATTCTCCAGTAGCGTACCCAAGCGGTCAGGCACTGGTAATTCTGTCACTCCCATCAGTGTTCCACCTATACCTTCAGAATTGCAGGATAGTCCGATGCCTCAAGTGTCCGAGGACGCTCAGATTGCCTTGAGTGCTCAACCTATCCCTGCAATGCCTGCTAGTTCGAGTAGTAGTTTCTCCACAGGGGACGCCTTGTCGGAAAACAATTACTTGCAACTAGTAATGCCATCTCTTGTTGACGTCACATGCCGTCTGCAGAAAGACGTTTCTGTTGCGGCTAGTGCTCTCACTAGAGTGTCTGTCGTTGTTCCTAGTGTTCCAGATGGTGATAACGTCCTAGTTGACAGTGATTCCTGCAAAGTAAAAGGTCTATTTGTTGAACCATCCTTACATGTTGTACGAGATAGTAAGATCCATTTCTACCTGGCCAACACTTCTGGTCACAGTGTTCGCCTTAGAGCAAATACCAATCTTGTTGACCTTGTTCACTATCCTTACCCTGTTCAGGTAGAGGATGAGTTGTCACCTGACCAGTGGGTCGGTGCTATTTCTGCCGGGGAGACCACATCCACTGCACTGGATCAATCTGTTCCACCAGTTGAGGAGAAAGACTTAGCTCCCACTGACTTCCCAGATGAAGTCAAGCGTTTGTTGACTCTGTTGAACAAACGTCGTAAAGCCATTGCTTTACCAGGTGAGAAGATGGGTATAACGAACTTATTGTCCCATCGTATTCCACTTGAACCTGGTACTAGACCTATCTACATACCTGCGTACAGAATGCCTCATTCACAAGTTGCTGTCGCAGAAGAATTGATCAATCAAATGCTTGATGATGGAGTTATTGCACCTAGCAATTCACCTTGGAATGCACCCTTGATACTAGTACCTAAGAAGGATGGTACTTGGCGTCCAGTAATTGACTTTAGGAAGTTAAACGCAAAAACCATTCCAGATCGCTTTCCACTCCCTGTACTGGGTGATCTTTTACGTAATATTGGAGATAACAAAGTCTTTTCAACCCTAGATTTGTTACAAGGGTTTTGGCAAGTCCCTCTTCACGAGGACAGCCAAGAACTAACTGCATTCTCCACTCCTACAGGTCATTATCACTACCTCCGAATGGCATTTGGATTACGATCTTCCCCTATCACGTTCTCAAGGCTCATGACTAATATCTTTAGAGGTCTCATAGGTAATGCACTTATGGTGTACTTAGATGACGTAATCGTCATGTCTAAAGACGTGGATACACACTTGAAAAGACTTGATGTAGTACTTGGTAAGCTTGAAGAAGCCAATTTAAAGATCAAACTGTCAAAATGTCAATTTTTCAGATCAGAAATTAAGTTTCTTGGTCACGTAGTCACTCCTAGAGGGGTTACGACTGACCAAAGTAAAGTAACTGCAGTACTAAATTTTCCAACTCCCAAAACTGCTGATGCCGTAAGATCCTTTGTGGGCTTAGCAGGTTTTTATAGAGCTTTCATTGCCAATTTTTCTTCCATAGCTGCTCCTCTAACTGAGTTGCTTAAGAAAGATGCTCCTTTTGTTTGGACCTTCCGTCAAGAAAGAGCATTCCAAACTCTAAAAGAAAAGCTAACTTCTGCTCCAATTTTGAAATTTCCAGATTTTTCTAAGCCTTTCTATCTGACAACTGACGCTAGTTCAATTGGCATAGGTGCCGTACTAGCTCAGAAGACCGATGGCAAGTACAACGCAGTTGCATTTGCTAGCCGAGTCCTTACAAAGGCTGAACGTAATTATACAGTAACTGAGCAAGAAGCTTTAGCAATAGTATGGTCTTTAAAGCACTTCCGAGACATTATTTATCAGTACTCTGTTCATGTCTTGACAGATCATGCTCCACTGATACCCTTATTCCAGAACAAACAACCTACTGGAAGGTTAGCTAGATGGACCTTGACTATCCAAGAGTTCAATCCCACCTTTGAGCATTTACCTGGCAAGTCAAATGTAGTCGCAGATGCCTTATCGCGACATGTTAGTATAGTAACTGCAGACCCTCCATTTAGTGCTGAAGATGTAAAGAATGCTCAACGAACAGATCCCATGTGGTCTGGTGTGATTAGATTCCTGCTCCAGGAAGATCTTATTCTGAATGTGAAACCACCAGCACCCATTAGTGACTTTCTCATGAACCAAGAATTACTGTATCGAACAGCAGAGTTGGGTACTCCTAGCAGAAGAGTATACCAGTTAGTAATTCCACAGTCACTAGTGAATGTAGCCTTACAGCTAGTTCACGATGTACCAGGTGTTGCACACCCTGGTATGGATCGTTCAGTAAAACAAGCCAGATTGAAATACTTTTGGCCTCGTATGGCAACTGATATTTCTGAGTATGTTAGGAAATGTAGTGTCTGCATGCAACATAAAGGCAATGCTAATGGTCCTAATCCAATCCAAGTGTATCCAACTACTAGCGAACCTTGGGAAAGAGTTGCGCTAGATTTGTTAACTAATTTCCAATGTTCCCTCCAAGGTAACAAACATCTGTGTGTTATGGTAGACCATTTCACCAGATATTGCGAGTTAGTTCCTATTGCAGACAAGACTGCCGAGACAGTAGCTAAAGCGTTTAAAGAACGCATTATCTGCAGGCATACCACCCCTAAGTCCCTAGTAACAGATAATGGAGGTGAATTCTGTAATGAAATTCTTGAAAATTTGTGTACCTTGTACAAGATCTCTAAATCCACCATTGTTCCTCATCATCCTGCCAGCAATGGGTTAGCGGAACGAACCAATAAGAAAGTACTTGATGTCTTGAGAGCCACTATCAATCCCAATAGTGAAACTTGGGATGAAGTTATACCTGATGTGCAGTGTGCTATAAATTCTGCTTACAATGTTTCTATAGGTGACACTCCACATTATGCATTGTATGGTGTATTATTATTATAATCAAAAAGAAGCGCTAAGCCACAAGGACTATACAGCATTGTATGGTGTAGATAAACGTTTGCCTTATGAGTTGTTATATTCTAATCCGAAACCAAATTATAACCCTGATGATTTCGTAGCAACTTGTACCAGCTTAGCTCAAAGTGTTTTTAGAAGAATCCGTGAAACACTTCATAAATCAACAGCAGAATTTACAAGAGTCGCAAATACTCGAGTAAAGCCATCCAAAATCAAAGTAGGTTCGAGAGTTATGCTGACTAATTTTAACAAAACGTCTGCTATGCCAAAGCTTGATCAAAGGTTTGTTGGTCCTTATCGAGTAGTTGAACATATCACTGGAAATAAGTATAAGGTTAGAGAGATTAGTACTGGTCAGTATAAAGAATCGCATTTGGATCATATGAAGTTAGTATGTGATGATAATGATGTTCCAACCCAGACTAATGTGACAGACTCTGACAATCCTCCTGATCCTGTACTCTCTTCCTCTGATACTCAGTCAGACGATCAACCTGAATGTCGTTATTCCCTACGTACACGACAGGTATTGAGAAATCCTCAAGTATCATTTGTAACTTCCAATTCAGATTTGCCTCAAATACAGCATGAGTTAGCCAATGCTACAGAGTTTGATCCTCCCAGAGATGACACCCATTCTGCATATGCCAATCTTGCCTTAGCAGAGTTGGGGTTAAATGTAAATAACCTGTATAGATGAATAATTACAGTATCAACTTATCAGTATTTAAAAAATTTTTTTTTTGTGTTCATGTTCTCTCCGCATTCTGAGAGTTAACAGTCTAGATTTGCGTGCACCGAATCTGCCTTTCTGTTAAACACTCTTTCTTTGTATATATTCCTTCCTCAGAATCCGTAGATCACACGAATACAGATCGATCGATCAAAATTTTTGTTTTTATCACTTGTAATCTCAACGTAGAGTTCGTTGTTCATTTGTTGAGTTTTAAGTTGTACTATAGTATACCTTGTATTGCATTACAGTTTCAGTTACGTAAGCTTTCATTCCAATGTTCTACTTATGTATCTATAATGTTTCATGTTGTGTACTTTGACATTGTATAGAATCAGCCCAAGCCGTATACCTGCCATCTCTAGTTTGTATTAGTTGTATGTCGAGACGACATACATTAGCGTCGCCGAGCTCTCAGTAGTAGTAACCAGTTACCAGTCTAGTAACCAGTTACCGTAACCGTCCGTTGATTCAACTCATATTGTGCTGAGCTGACACTATTTCAAAACACCCACTACGGGGTACTGGCCAGCCGCCTAGCCAGTGTTACGAGTGGAAGCAAGGAGATAGGCACGGCTGGCAAGGGCTCTGTCCACATAACAGTAATTATACGTATAACAGCCTACGTGAGTATTTCTACCCTAATCCACGTATCGAACTCCCACATGATAACACGACGGTCTGGAGTTTTGAGACTCTGACCGCGGGTTCAATCCCGGCCGGGGTATGGTTTGTTTGCAATCGTGTCATTACGATTTCGTGAGTCGAGTCTCGTTCAGTTACTTGTCTGTAGTTTTGTGGCACTGCAGTTCTGTGGTACTGTAGTTCTGTGACACTGCAGCTCTATGGCACTGAGGTTATGTGACACAGGTTCTGTGGCACTGAGGGTCTGTGGCGCTGAGGTTCTGTGGCACTGCAGTTCTGTGGCACTAAGATTCTGGGACACTGAGGTTCTGTGGCACTGCAGTTCTGTGGCACAGGTTCTGTGGCACTGCAGTTGTGGCACTGCAGCTCTGTGGCACTGTAGTCTGGTACTGTAGTTCTGTGACACTGCAGCTCTGTGACACTGTAGCTCTGACACTGCAGCCTTGTGGCGCTGCAGTTCTGTGACACTGAGGTTCTGTGGCACTGCAGTTCTGTGGCACTGAGGTTCTGAGGCACTGCAGATCTGTGACAACAGCTCTGTGACACTGCAGCTCTGTGACACTGTAGCTCTGTGGCGCTGCAGTTCTGTAGCACTGAGTTTCTATAATACTGAAGTTCTGTGACACTGAGCTTCTGTGACTCTGCAGTTCTGTGGCACTGCAGTTCTGTGACGCTGCAGTTCTGTGATACTGCAGTTCTGTGACACTGCAGTTCTGTAACATGCAGTTCTGTGACACAAAACCTGGTTCTGACATCTGTGTAACTTAGTCAATGTTCAGTGTTATCTATGTCCTCCAGCTGTCCTGGTAGTGCTTCTTCCTCACAAAGCCTGTTTTCCAGAGTACTTCGCATAACGTGATCATGTCTCCCCTTGGTCTCCCTCTCTGCCTGGCTCTCTACATCTCTATCTACCTGTCTCCCTGTATGGTCATGTCTGCTTGTCTGTCTCTAACTTCGTCTGTTTGTTTAAATCTCTGTCTTTGACTGTTCGCCTCTTTGCTTCTGTTGTCTATTGGCTTGTTTGTCAGATGACCGATCCTTGACAGCCCCTCGGATCAAATCTCAGCACCACCCATTCCCGGAATGCTGCATGACCCCTACGGATTTAGCGCTTACCCCCAATAACAATACAATACTCTGCTGCTCCAATTTCTAAGTTTCAGGGTTTGAATTCCAAATGAATTGAGGTTTAAGAAGAGTCACTTGGCGCTTATCTCGCCACTTAACAACGTGACACTCGACACTTGTGACACTCAGACACTTGTGACACTCACACACTTGTGACACTCAGACACTTGTGACACTCAGACACTTGTGACTCATTCCTTCTGCCATCTTTTACATAGTTTTGGAGTTATTAATTATAATTTTAAAAAGTTAGATTTATAGATGCTCCCCCAGTCTGTGAAGGATAGGGAGGGAGGAGAGGAGGGATGGAAAGGGAGGGAGGGAAGGGAGGGAGGGAAGGGAGGGAAAACGGCAACATGAAGGGAAGGGAGAGAAAGGAAGGAAACGGAGGAAAAAAAAGTACAGTAATGTCAAAAACAGCTGAGTCATGATGACTCAGCCAATTTCAATGAATTTTATCCTTTATTTTTACGAATTTCACAGAAATAAAGAACAGTAAAGTGTATTACACTGTCCATGAAGTATAATAAAA
Source organism: Cherax quadricarinatus (assembly GCF_038502225.1). NCBI lineage: Eukaryota > Metazoa > Arthropoda > Malacostraca > Decapoda > Parastacidae > Cherax > Cherax quadricarinatus. The sequence continues at coordinate 6,406,455 of NC_091378.1, forward strand.
CATTCAATATCCCAGGAGGAACAAAGTGAAATATATCTCAAGATGAACAATAAAGTGTACAGCACCAGTCATGAACAATAAAATGTTCAACAGTACCAACCAACACCAAGGTACTGACCCACACCAACCAACATCAAGGTACTGACCCACACCAACCAACACCAAGGTACTGACCCACACCAACCAACACCAAGGTACTGACCCACACCAACCAACACCAAGGTACTGACCCCCACCAACCAACACCAACGTACTGACCCCCACCAACCAACACCAAGGTACTGACCCCCACCAACCAACACCAAGGTACTGACCCACACCAACCAACACCAAGGTACTGACCCACACCAACCAACACCAAGGAACTAACCCACACCAACCAACACCAAGGTACTGACCCCCACCAACCAACACCAAGGTACTGACCCCCACCAACCAACACCAAGGTACTGACCCACACCAACCAACACCAAGGTACTGACCCCCACCAACCAACACCAAGGTACTGACCCCCACCAACCAACACCAAGGTACTGACCCACACCAACCAACACCAAGGTACTGACCCCCACCAACCAACACCAAGGCACTGAACCACACCAAGGTACTGACCCCCACCAACCAACACCAAGGTACTGACCCACACCAACCAACACCAAGGTACTGACCCACACCAACCAACACCATGGTACTGACCCACACCAACCAACACCAAGGTACTGACCCCCACCAACCAACACCAAGGTACTGACCCACACCAACCAACACCATGGTACTGACCCACACCAACCAACACCAAGGTACTGACCCACACCAACCAACACCAAGGTACTGACCCACACCAACCAACACCAAGGTACTGACCCACACCAACCAACACCAAGGTACTGACCCCCACCAACCAACACCAAGGTACTGACCCACACCAACCAACACCAAGGTACTGACCCCCACCAACCAACACCAAGGTACTGACCCACACCAACCAACACCATGGTACTGACCCACACCAACCAACACCAAGGTACTGACCCCCACCAACCAACACCAAGGTACTGACCCCCACCAACCAACACCAAGGTACTGACCCACACCAACCAACACCAAGGTACTGACCCACACCAACCAACACCAAGGTACTGACCCCCACCAACCAACACCAAGGTACTGACCCACACCAACCAACACCAAGGTACTGACCCACACCAACCAACACCAAGGTACTGACCCCCACCAACCAACACCAAGGTACTGACCCACACCAACCAACACCAAGGTACTGACCCACACCAACCAACACCAAGGTACTGACCTACACCAACCAACACCAAGGTACTGACCCCCACCAACCAACACCAAGGTACTGACCCACACCAACCAACACCAAGGTACTGACCCACACCAACCAACACCAATGTACTGACCCACACCAACCAACACCAAGGTACTGACCCCCACCAACCAACACCAAGGTACTGACCCCCACCAACCAACACCAAGGTACTGACCCCCACCAACCAACACCAAGGTACTGACCCCCACCAACCAACACCAAGGTACTGACCCACACCAACCAACACCAAGGTACTGACCCCCACCAACCAACACCAAGGTACTGACCCCCACCAACCAACACCAAGGTACTGACCCCCACCAACCAACACCAAGGTACTGACCCACACCAACCAACACCAAGGTACTGACCCCCACCAACCAACACCAAGGTACTGACCCCCACCAACCAACACCAAGGTACTGACCACCACCAACCAACACCAAGGTACTGACCCACACCAACCAACACCAAGGTACTGACCCACACCAACCAACACCAAGGTACTGACCCCCACCAACCAACACCAAAGTACTGACCCCCACCAACCAACACCAAGGTACTGACCCACACCAACCAACACCAAGGTACTGACCCACACCAACCAACACCAAGGTACTGACCCACACCAACCAACACCAAGGTACTGACCCACACCAACCAACACCAAGGTACTGACCCCCACCAACCAACACCAAGGTACTGACCCCCACCAACCAACACCAAGGTACTGACCCCCACCAACCAACACCAAGGTACTGACCCACACCAACACCAAGGTACTGACCCCCACCAACCAACACCAAGGTACTGACCCACACCAACCAACAGCAAGGTACTGACCCACACCAACCAACACCAAGGTACTGATCCCCACCAACCAACACCAAGGTACTGACCCCCGCCAACCAACACCAAGGTACTGACCCACACCAACCAACACCAAGGTACTGACCCCCACCAACCAACACCAAGGTACTGACCCCCACCAACCAACACCAAGGTACTGACCCCCACCAACCAACACTAAGGTACTGACCCCCACCAACCAACACCAAGGTACTGACCCCCTCGAACCAACACCAAGGCACTGACCCCCACCAACCAACCCCAAGGTACTGACCCCCCCCAACCAACACCAAGGTACTGACCCCCACCAACCAACACCAAGGTACTGACCCCCACCAACCAACACCAAGGTACTGACCCCCACCAACCAACACCAAGGTACTGACCCCCACCAACCAACACCAAGGTACTGACCCACACCAACCAACACCAAGGTACTGACCCACACCAACCAACACCAAGGTACTGACCCCCACCAACCAACACCAAGGTACTGACCCACACCAACCAACACCAAGGTACTGACCCACACCAACCAACACCAAGGTACTGACCCACACCAACCAACACCAAGGTACTGACCCACACCAACCAACACCAAGGTACTGACCCACACCAACACCAAGGTACTGACCCACACCAACCAACACCAAGGTACTGACCCACACCAACCAACACCAAGGTACTGACCCACACCAACACCAAGGTACTGACCCACACCAACCAACACCAAGGTACTGACCCACACCAACCAACACCAAGGTACTGACCCACAACAACCAACACCAAGGTACTGACCCACACCAACCAACACCAAGGTACTGACCCACACCAACACCAAGGTACTGACCCACACCAACCAACACCAAGGTACTGACCCACACCAACCAACACCAAGGTACTGACCCACACCAACACCAAGGTACTGACCCACACCAACCAACACCAAGGTACTGACCCACACCAACACCAAGGTACTGACCCCCACCAACCAACACCAAGGTACTGACCCACACCAACCAACACAAAGTTACTGACCCCCACCAACCAACACCAAGGAACTGACCCCCACCAACCAACACCAAGGTACTGACCCACACCAACCTACACAAGGTTACTGACAACCACCAACCAACACCAAGGTACTGACCCACACCAACCAACACCAAGGTACTGACCCCCACCAACCAACACCAAGGTACTGACCCCCACCAACCAACACCAAGGTACTGACCCCCACCAACCAACACCAAGATACTGACCCCCATCAACCAACACCAAGGTACTGACCCCCACCAACCAACACCAGGTACTGACCCCCACCAACCAACACCAAGGTACTGACCCACACAAACCAACACCAAGGTACTGACCCACACCAACCAACACCAAGGTACTGACCCCCACCAACCAACAACAAGGTACTGACCCACACCAACCAACAGCAGGGTACTGACCCACACCAACCAACACCAAGGTACTGACCCCCACCAACCAACACCAAGGTACTGACCCACACCAACCAACACCAGGGTACTGACCCAAACCAACCAACACCAAGGTACTGACCCCCACCAACCAACACCAAGGTACTGACCCACACCAACCAACACCAGGGTACTGACCCACACCAACCAACACCAAGGTATTGACCCACACCAACCAACACCAAGGTACTGACCCACACCAACCAACACCAAGGTACTGACCCACACCAACCAACACCAAGGTACTGACCCACACTAACCAACACCAAGGCACTGACCCACACCAACCAACACCAAGGCACTGACCCACACCAACCAACACCAAGGTACTGACCCACACCAACCAACACCAAGGTACTGACCCACACCAACCAACACCAAGGTACTGACCCCCACCAACCAACACCAAGGTACTGACCCACACCAACCAACACCAAGGTACTGACCCCCACCAACCAACACCAAGGTACTGACCCACACCAACCAACACCAAGGTACTGACCCACACCAACCAACACCAAGGTACTGACCCACACCAACCAACACCAAGGTACTCACCCACACCAACCAACACCAAGGTACTGACCCCCACCAACCAACACCAAGGTACTGACCCCCACCAACCAACACCAAGGTACTGACCCCCACCAACCAACACCAAGGTACTGACCCCCACCAACCAACACCAAGCTACTGACCCCCACCAACCAACACCAAGGTACTGACCCCCACCAACCAACACCAAGGTACTGACCCACACCAACCAACACCAAGGTACTGACCCAAACCAACCAACACCAAGGTACTGACCCCCACCAACACCAAGGTACTGACCCCCACCAACCAACACCAAGGTACTGACCCACACCAACCAACACCAAGGTACTGACCCCCACCAACCAACACCAAGGTACTGACCCCCACCAACCAACACCAAGGTACTGACCCCCACCAACCAACACCAAGGTACTGACCCACACCAACCAACACCAAGGTACTGACCCACACCAACCAACACCAAGGTACTAACCCACATCAACCAACATCAAGGTACTGACCCACACCAACCAACACCAAGGTACTGACCCACACCAACCAACACCAAGGTATTGACCCCCACCAACCAACACCAAGGTACTGACCCCCACCAACCAACACCAAGGTACTGACCCCCACAAACCAACACCAAGGTACTGACCCCCACCAACCAACACCAAGGTACTGACCCACACCAACCAACACCAAGGTACTGACCCACACCAAACAACACCAAGGTACTGACCCACACCAAACAACACCAAGGTACTGACCCACACCAACCAACACCAAGGTACTGACCCCCACCAACCAACACCGAGGTACTGACCCACACCAACCAACACCAAGGTACTGACCCCACACCAACCAACACCAAGGTACTGACCCACACCAACCAACACCAAGGTACTGACCCACACCAAACAACACCAAGGTACTGACCCCCACCAACCAACACCAAGGTACTGACCCCCACCAACCAACACCAAGGTACTGACCCCCATCAACCAACACCAAGGTACTGACCCACACCAACCAACACCAAGGTACTGACCCCCACCAACCAACACCAAGGTACTGACCCCCACCAACCAACACCAAGGTACTGACCCCCATCAACCAACACCAAGGTACTGACCCACACCAACCAACACCAAGGTACTGACCCACACCAACCAACACCAAGGTACTGACCCCCACCAACCAACACCAAGGTACTGACCCCCACCAACCAACACCAAGGTACTGACCCACACCAACCAACACCAAGTTACTGACCCACACCAACCAACACCAAGTTACTGACCCCCACCAACCAACACCAAGGTACTGAACCCCACCAACCAACACCAAGGTACTGACCCACACCAACCAACACCAAGGTACTGACCCACACCAACCAACACCAAGGTACTGACCCCAACCAACCAACACCAAGGTACTGACCCACACCAACCAACACCAAGGTACTGACCCCCACCAACCAACACCAAGGTACTGACCCCCACCAACCAACACCAAGGTACTGACCCCCACCAACCAACACCAAGGTACTGACCCCCACCAACCAACACCAAGGTACTGACCCCCACCAACCAACACCAAGGTACTGACCCACACCAACACCAAGGTACTGACCCCCACCAACCAACACCAAGGTACTGACCCCCACCAACCAACACCAAGGTACTGACCCCCACCAACCAACACCATCGTAATGACCCACACCAACAAACACCAAGGAACTGACCCCCACCAACAAACACCAAGGTACTGACCCCCACCAACCAACACCAAGGTACTGACCCACACAAACCAACACCAAGGTACGGACCCACACCAACCAACACCAAGGTACTGACCCACACCAACCAACACCAAGGTACTGACCCACACCAACCAACACCAAGGTACTGACCCCCACCAACCAACACCAAGGTACTGACCCACATAAACCAACACCAAGGTACTGACCCACACAAACCAACACCAAGGTACTGACCCACACAAACCAACACCAAGGTACTGGCCCACACCAACCAACACCTAGGTACTGACCCACACCAACCAACACCAAGGTACTGACCCCCACCAACCAACACCAAGGTACTGACCCCCACTAACCAACACCAAGGTACTAACCCCCACCAACCAACACCAAGGTACTGACCCCCGCCAACCAACACCAAGGTACTGACCCCCACCAACCAACACCAAGGTACTGACCCCCACCAACCAACACCAAGGTACTGACCCCCGCCAACCAACACCTAGGTACTGACCCACACCAACCAACACCAAGGTACTGACTCCCACCAACCAACACCAAGTTGCTGATCCCCACGAACCAACACCAAGGTACTGACCCACACCAACCAACACCAAGGTACTGACCCCCACCAACCAACACCAAGGTACTGACCCACACCAACGAACACCAAGGTACTGACCCCCACCAACCAACACCAACGTACTGACCCACACCAACCAGCACCAACGTACTGACCCACACCAACCAACACCAACGTACTGACCCACACCAACCAACACCAAGGTACTGACCCACACCAACCAACACCAAGGTACTGACCCCCACCAACCAACACCAAGGTACTGACCCACACCAACCAACACAAAGGTACTGACCCCCGCCAACCAACACCAAGGTACTGACCCCCACCAACCAACACCAAGGTACTGACCCCCACCAACCAACACCAAGGTACTGACCCACACCAACCAACACCAAGGTACTGACCCCCACCAACCAACACCAAGGTACTGACCCACACCAACCAACACCAAGGTACTGACCCACACTAACCAACACCAAGGTACTGACCCACACCAAGCAACACCAAGGTACTGACCCACACCAACCAACACCAAGGTACTGACCCATACCAACCAACACCAAGGTAGTGACCCACACCAACCAACACCAAGGTACTGACTCACACCAACCAACACCAAGGTACTGACCCACACCAACCAACACCAAGGTACTGACCCATACCAACCAACACCAAGGTACTGACCCCCAACAACCAACACCAACGCACTGACCCACACCAACCAACACCAAGGTACTGACCCACACCAACCAACACCAAGGTACTGACCCACACCAACCAACACCAAGGTACTGACCCACACCAACCAACACCAACGTACTGACCCACACCAACCAACACCAAGGTACTGACCCACACCAACCAGCACCAAGGTATTGACCCACACCAACCAACACCAACGTACTGACCCACACCAACCAACACCAATGTACTGACCCACACCAACCAACACCAAGGTACTGACCCACACCAACCACCACCAAGGTACTGACCCCCACCAACGAACACCAAGGTACTGACCCCCACCAACCAACACCAAGGTACTGACCCACACCAACCAACACCAAGGCACTTACCCCCACCAACCAACACCAAGGTACTGACCCCCACCAACCAACACCAAGGTACTGACCCACACCAACCAACACCAAGGTACTGACCCACACCAACCAACACCAAGGTACTGACCCACACCAACCAACACCAACGTACTGACCCCCACCAACCAACACCAAAGTACTGACCCCCACCAACCAACACCAAGGTACTGACCCACACCAACCAAAACCAAGGTACTGACCCCCACCAACCAACACCAAGGTACTGACCCCCACCAACCAACACCAAGGTACTGACCCCCACCAACCAACACCAAGGTACTGACCCCCACCAACCAACACCAAGGTACTGACAACCACCAACACCAAGGTACTGACCCACACAAACCAACACCAAGGTACTGACTCCCACCAACCAACACCAAGGTACTGACCCCCACCAACCAACACCAAGGTACTGACCCCCACCAACCAACACCATCGTAATGACCCACACCAACAAACACCAAGGTACTGACCCCCACCAACCAACACCAAGGTACTGACCCCCACCAACCAACACCAAGGTACTGACCCACACAAACCAACACCAAGGTACTGACCCACACCAACACCAAGGTACTGACCCACACAAACCAACACCAAGGTACTGACCCACACCAACCAACACCAAGGTACTGACCCCCACCAACCAACACCAAGGTACTGACCCACATAAACCAACACCAAGGTACTGACCCACACAAACCAACACCAAGGTACTGACCCACACAAACCAACACCAAGGTACTGGCCCACACCAACCAACACCAAGGTACTGACCCACACCAACCAACACCAAGGTACTGACCCCCACTAACCAACACCAAGGTACTGACCCCCACGAACCAACACCAAGGTACTGACCCCCGCCAACCAACACCAAGGTACTGACCCCCACCAACCAACACCAAGGTACTGACCCCCACCAACCAACACCAAGGTACTGACCCCCGCCAACCAACACCAAGGTACTGACCCCCACCAA
>NC_091378.1:6420099-6440099 GCF_038502225.1 Cherax quadricarinatus
CACCATCACACCCTCCCTCCCCTCCACCATCACACCCTCCCTCCCCTCCACCATCACACCCTCCCTCCCCTCCACCATCACACCCTCCCTCCCCTCCACCAACACACCCTCCCTCCCCTCCACCATCACACCCTCCCTCCCTCCACCATCACACCCTCCCTCCCTCCACCATCACACCCTCCCTCCACCACCACCATCACACCCTCCCTCCCCTCCACCATCACACCCTCCCTCCCTCCACCATCACACCCTCCCTCCCTCCACCATCACACCCTCCCTCCACCTCCACCATCACACCCTCCCTCCCTCCACCATCACACCCTCCCTCCCCTCCACCATCACACCCTCCCTCCCTCCACCATCACACCCTCCCTCCCCTCCACCATCACTCCCTCCCCTCCACCATCACACCCTCCCTCCACCATCACACCCTCCCTCCACCATCACACCCTCCCTCCCCTCCACCATCACACCCTCCCTCCCTCCACCATCACACCCTCCCTCCCTCCACCATCACACTCTCCCTCCCCTCCACCATCACACCCTCCCTCCCCTCCACCATCACACCCGCCCTCCCCTCCACCATCACACCCTCCCTCCACCATCACACCCTCCCTCCACCATCACACCCTCCCTCGCCTCCACCATCAACCACCCTCGCCTCCACCATCAACCACCCTCGCCTCCACCATCAACCACCCTCGCCTCCACCATCAACCACCCTCGCCTCCACCATCAACCACCCTCGCCTCCACCATCAACCACCCTCGCCTCCACCATCAACCACCCTCCCTCCCTCCACCATCACACCCTCCCTCCCTCCACCATCACACCCTCCCTCCCCTCCACCATCACACCCTCCCTCCCCTCCACCATCACACCCTCCCTCCCTCCACCATCACACCCTCCCTCCCCTCCACCATCACACCCTCCCACCCACCACCATCACACCCTCCCTCCCCTCCACCATCACACCCTCCCTCCCTTCCACCATCACACCCTCCCTCCCCTCCACCATCACACCCTCCCTCCCTCCACCATCACACCCTCCCTCCCTCCACCATCACACCCTCCCTCCCCTCCACCATCACACCCTCCCTCCCCTCCACCATCACACCCTCCCTCCCTCCACCATCACACCCTCCCTCCACCTCCACCATCACACCCTCCCTCCCTCCACCATCACACCCTCCCTCCCCCTCCACCATCACACCCTCCCTCCCTCCACCATCACACCCTCCCTCCCCTCCACCATCACACCCTCCCTCCCCTCCACCATCACACCCTCCCTCCCCTCCACCATCACACCCTCCCTCCCTCCACCATCACACCCTCCCTCCCCTCCACCATCACACCCTCCCTCCCCTCCACCATCACACCCTCCCTCCCCTCCATCATCACACCCTCCCTCCCCTCCACCATCACACCCTCCCCACCACCATCACACCCTCCCTCCTTCCACCATCACACCCTCCCCTCCACCATCACACCCTCCCTCCCCTCCACCATCACACCCTCCCTCCCCTCCACCATCACACCCTCCCCTCCACCATCACACCCTCCCACCCCTCCACCAACACACCCACCCCTCCACCATCACACCCTCCCTCCCCTCCACCATCACACCCACCCCTCCACCATCACACCCTCCCTCCCCTCCACCATCATTCAACATTCTTCATAAAGCAACTTTCTATGCTTTACTTGTATAAAATAAAAGATATAGTAAAAATCTAAGTTCTTTTTTGGCTCCGAACTTGAAGTTGTGATGTGTAAAAGAATTTTTTGTCCCACAAACTTTCTTTGAATCAAAGTTGCCAGACTTTCTAACTCAAAATGGAAGCAAACAACAGAAAGAATACTTATAATTATATATATATATATATATATATATATATATATATATATATATATATATATATATATATAAATAAATATATATATATATATATATATATATATATATATATATATATATATATATATATATATATAGTGAAGTCTTACTCAGCCCTGTAATAACTTCAGACAGTATTACCAAGGCTGGCTCCTCCTCAGGAAAATTAATGAATAGAAAAAGAACAAAAACTGACAAACAAACACTTTATTATTTAGAAAATATAAAACACTTAAATATGAAATATTGATCCTACATTAAAGAAAATGAAAAATGAAAAATATAAATAACTGAATTCAACACTACTACATGTATATATAAATAAAACTTGGGTGTCCGATGTTGGTGACACTGTGTGTTGTTGAAATCGTAGCCGTTGCTGATGATGGGGGGGGGGTGTTGTAGGTGTTGATGACAACCCACCGGCTCGTTCATCACAGATTTTCTCGCCGTCAATAATCCTTCCAGATGACAGGAAAGCAGGTTTTCTCCACTGCAATGATGAGGGGTTATATCCTGTTACTTGCATACACAAATAGGTAAGTGGATCAAAATTTGGGACGCCTCAGAATGTTAGTCCATCTCCTTCAATTCTACTCATTGATTGACAGGTGACCCTCTCTGTCATCCAGGCTGGAAAGATAGACAGGTTTCCCACTGCTTAAGAAATCACTCTCCATGATAAGTACAATACCTAAAAGATGTGCTGATTATTAGAACAGTCAACTTAGAGCAAGACTGAAAGGACTAAGTTTATTATTGGTCAAAAGTGAAGCTTTCAACCAATAAATCCACTAGAATACAAGGCAGGCATGTACTTACAGTAGTGCTGGGAGCTGTGAGTCTAGTGATTACTGTTTGGACCGGAGCCCCACACGTCACCTTTCGGGGAAGGGGGGGGGAAGGAGGGGAAGGGATAGTGGGAGCTAGACTTACCCTACCTTAACAAGCACTGGCAATGAAACTATTGTTACTATATACTCCCTCGCTACTCCTATCTATTGAACTTTTCCCTCACACACACACACACACACACACACACACACACACACACACACACACACACACACACACACACACACACACACACACACACACATATATACATATATATATATATATATATATATATATATATATATATATATATATATTTATCACACTGGCCGATTCCCACCAAGGCAGGGTGGCCCGAAAAAGAAAAACTTTCACCATCATTCACTCCATCACTGTCTTGCCAGAAGGGTGCTTTACACTACAGTTTTTAAACTGCAACATTAACACCCCTCCTTCAGAGTGCAGGCACTGTACTTCCCATCTCCAGGACTCAAGTCCAGCCTGCCGGTTTCCCTGAACCCCTTCATAAATGTTACTTTGCTTACACTCCAACAGCATGTCAAGTATTAAAAACCATTCGCCTCCATTCACTCCTATCAAACACGCTCACGTACTCCTGCTGGAAGTCCAAGCCCCTCGCACACAAAACCTCCTTTAACCCCTCCCTCCAACCTTTCCTAGGCCGACCCCTACCCCGCCTTCCTTCCACTACAGACTGATACACTCTTGAAGTCATTCTGTTTCTCTCCATTTTCTCTACATGTCCAAACCACCTCAACAACCCTTCCTCAGCCCTCTGGACAGCAGTTTTGGTAATCCCGCACCTCCTCCTAACTTCCAAACTACGAATTCTCTGCATTATATTCACACCACACATTGCCCTCAGACATGACATCTCCACTGCCTCCAGCCTTCTCCTCGCTGCAACATTCATCACCCATGCTTCACAACCATATAAGAGTGTTGGTAAAACTATACTCTCATACATTCCCCTCTTTGCCTCCAAGGACAAAGTTCTTTGTCTCCATAGACTCCTAAGTGCACCACTCACCCTTTTCCCCTCATCAATTCTATGATTCACCTCATCCTTCATAGACCCATCCGCTGACACGTCCACTCCCAAATATCTGAATACATTCACCTCCTCCATACTCTCTCCCTCCAATCTGATATCCAATCTTTCATCACCTAATCTTTTTATCCTCATAACCTTACTCTTTCCTGCATTCACTTTTAATTTTCTTCTTTTGCACACCCTACCAAATTCATCCACCAATCTCTGCAACTTATCTTCAGAATCTCCCAAGAGCACAGTGTCATCAGCAAAGAGCAACTGTGACAACTCCCACTTTGTGTGTGATTCTTTATCTTGTAACTCCACGCCTCTTGTCAAGACCCTCGCATTTACTTCTCTTACAACCCCATCTATAAATATATTAAACAACCACGGTGATATCACACATCCTTGTCTAAGGCCTACTTTTACTGGGAAATAATTTCCCTCTTTCCTACATACTCTAACTTGAGCCTCACTATCCTCGTAAAAACTCTTCACTGCTTTCAGTAACCTACCTCCTACACCATACACCTGCAACATCTGCCACATTGCCCCCCTATCCACCCTGTCATACGCCTTTTCTAAATCCATAAATGCCACAAAGACCTCTTTAGCCTTATCTAAATACTGTTCACTTATATGTTTCACTGTAAACACCTGGTCCACACACCCCCTACCTTTCCTAAAGCCTCCTTGTTCATCTGCTATCCTATTCTCCGTCTTACTCTTAATTCTTTCAATAATAACTCTACCATACACTTTACCAGGTATACTCAACAGACTTAGCCCCCTATAATTTCTGCACTCTCTTTTGTCCCCTTTGCCTTTATGCAAAGGAACTATGCATGCTCTCTGCCAATCCCTAGGTACCTTACCCTCTTCCATACATTTATTAAATAATTGCACCAACCACTCCAAAACTATATCCCCACCTGCTTTTAACATTTCTATCTTTATCCCATCAATCCCGGCTGCCTTACCCCCTTTCATTGTACCTACTGCCTCACGAACTTCCCCCACACTCACAACTGGCTCTTCCTCACTCCTACAAGATGTTATTCCTCCTTGCCCTATACACGAAATCACAGCTTCCCTATCTTCATCAACATTTAACAATTCCTCAAAATATTCCCTCCATCTTCCCAATACCTCTAACTCTCCATTTAATAACTCTCCTCTCCTATTTTTTAACTGACAAATCCATTTGTTCTCTAGGCTTCCTTAACTTGTTAATCTCACTCCAAAACTTTTTCTTATTTTCAAAAAAATTTGTTGATAACATCTCACCCACTCTCTCATTTGCTCTCTTTTTACATTGCTTCACCACTCTCTTAACCTCTCTCTTTTTCTCCATATACTCTTCCCTCCTTGCATCACTTCTACTTTGTAAAAACTTCTCATATGCTAACTTTTTCTCCCTTACTACTCTCTTTACATCATTCCACCATTCGCTCCTCTTCCCTCCCGCACCCACTTTCCTGTAACCACAAACTTCTGCTGAACACTCTAACACTACATTTTTAAACCTACCCCATACCTCTTCGACCCCATTGCCTATGCTCTCATTAGCCCATCTATCCTCCAATAGCTGTTTATATCTTACCCTAACTGCCTCCTCTTTTAGTTTATAAACCTTCACCTCTCTCTTCCCTGATGCTTCTATTCTCCTATATATATAAAATTTGGCTAGAGTTTAATAATACATTGGACAAATAACAAACCTTATTTCTTGTGTAGAATATTTTGTTAGTGGGATGTCGTGAGGACCTGTCTAGTTGGACCAGCGGACCTACTGCAGTGTTCCTCTTTTCTTATGAGTCCGGTATTGTCGTGCGCCAGGTGTTTCTTTGTTTTGGGGGTTGACTGTGAGGTGTAGTCTAAGCCCTTTAATTGCCTTCCTTTGATGTATTACTTTCATAGTTCCTTGACAATGCGAGTAGTCACAAAAGCGCTTGGAATTTCACTACTCTTTCACAGTGGTTGTTTTGCATATTTTAAAATCACCTGTTTACTGTGATCTTATTGTGATCTTATTGTAGTAGGTTGGTAGACAGCAACCACCCAGGGAAGTACTACCGTCCTGCCAGATGACTGGGAAACAAAAACCTGTAACTGTTTTGCATGATGGTAGGATTGCTGGTTTCTTTTTCTGTCTCATAAACACGCTAAGATAACAGGGATATCTTGCTACTCCTACTTACACTTTGGTCACACTTCACAGACACGCACATGCATATATATATATACATACATCTAGGTTTTTCTCCTTTTTCTAAATAGCTCTTGTTCTTTTTTATTTCTTCTATTGTCCATGGGGAAGTGGAAAAGAATCTTTCCTCCGTAAGCCATGCGTGTCGTATGAGGCGACTAAAATGCCGGGAGCAATGGGCTAGTAACCCCTTCTCCTGTATACAATTACTAAAAAAAGAGAAGAAGAAAAACTTTATAAAACTGGGTTGCTTAAATGTGCGTGGATGTAGTGCGGATGACAAGAAACAGATGATTGCTGATGTTATGAATGAAAAGAAGTTGGATGTCCTGGCCCTAAGCGAAACAAAGCTGAAGGGGGTAGGAGAGTTTCAGTGGGGGGAAATAAATGGGATTAAATCTGGAGTATCTGAGAGAGTTAGAGGAAAGGAAGGGGTAGCAGTAATGTTAAATGATCAGTTATGGAAGGAGAAAAGAGAATATGAATGTGTAAATTCAAGAATTATGTGGATTAAAGTAAAGGTTGGATGCGAGAAGTGGGTCATAATAAGCGTGTATGCACCTGGAGAAGAGAGGAATGCAGAGGAGAGAGAGAGATTTTGGGAGATGTTAAGTGAATGTATAGGAGCCTTTGAACCAAGTGAGAGAGTAATTGTGGTAGGGGACTTGAATGCTAAAGTAGGAGAAACTTTTAGAGAGGGTGTGGTAGGTAAGTTTGGGGTGCCAGGTGTAAATGATAATGGGAGCCCTTTGATTGAACTTTGTATAGAAAGGGGTTTAGTTATAGGTAATACATATTTTAAGAAAAAGAGGAAAAATAAGTATACACGATATGATGTAGGGCGAAATGACAGTAGTTTGTTGGATTATGTATTGGTAGATAAAAGACTGTTGAGTAGACTTCAGGATGTACATGTTTATAGAGGGGCCACAGATATATCAGATCACTTTCTAGTTGTAGCTACACTGAGAGTAAAAGGTAGATGGGATACAAGGAGAATAGAAGCATCAGGGAAGAGAGAGGTGAAGGTTTATAAACTAAAAGAGGAGGCAGTTAGGGTAAGATATAAACAGCTATTGGAGGATAGATGGGCTAATGAGAGCATAGGCAATGGGGTCGAAGAGGTATGGGGTAGGTTTAAAAATGTAGTGTTAGAGTGTTCAGCAGAAGTTTGTGGTTACAGGAAAGTGGGTGCAGGAGGGAAGAGGAGCGATTGGTGGAATGATGATGTAAAGAGAGTAGTAAGGGAGAAAAAGTTAGCATATGAGAAGTTTTTACAAAGTAGAAGTGATGCAAGAAGGGAAGAGTATATGGAGAAAAAGAGAGAAGTTAAGAGAGTGGTGAAGCAATGTAAAAAGAGAGCAAATGAGAGAGTGGGTGAGATGTTATCAACAAATTTTGTTGAAAATAAGAAAAAGTTTTGGAGTGAGATTAACAAGCAAAGAAAGCCTAGAGAACAAATGGATTTGTCAGTTAAAAATAGGAGAGGAGAGTTATTAAATGGAGAGTTAGAGGTATTGGGAAGATGGAAGGAATATTTTGAGGAATTGTTAAATGTTGATGAAGATAGGGAAGCTGTGATTTCGTGTATAGGGCAAGGAGGAATAACATCTTGTAGGAGTGAGGAAGAGCCAGTTGTGAGTGTGGGGGAAGTTCGTGAGGCAGTAGGTAAAATGAAAGGGGGTAAGGCAGCCGGGATTGATGGGATAAAGATAGAAATGTTAAAAGAAGGTGGGGATATAGTTTTGGAGTGGTTGGTGCAATTATTTAATAAATGTATGGAAGAGGGTAAGGTACCTAGGGATTGGCAGAGAGCATGCATAGTTCCTTTGTATAAAGGCAAAGGGGATAAAAGAGAGTGCAAAAATTATAGGGGGATAAGTCTCTTGAGTGTACCTGGTAAAGTGTATGGTAGAGTTATAATTGAAAGAATTAAGAGTAAGACGGAGAATAGGATAGCAGATGAACAAGGAGGCTTTAGGAAAGGTAGGGGGTGTGTGGACCAGGTGTTTACAGTGAAACATATAAGTGAACAGTATTTAGATAAGGCTAAAGAGGTCTTTGTGGCATTTATGGATTTGGAAAAGGCGTATGACAGGGTGGATAGGGGGGCAATGTGGCAGATGTTGCAAGTGTATGGTGTAGGAGGTAGGTTACTGAAAGCAGTGAAGAGTTTTTACGAGGATAGTGAGGCTCAAGTTAGAGTATGTAGGAAAGAGGGAAATTTTTTCCCAGTAAAAGTAGGCCTTAGACAAGGATGTGTGATGTCACCGTGGTTGTTTAATATATTTATAGATGGGGTTGTAAGAGAAGTAAATGCGAGGGTCTTGTCAAGAGGCGTGGAGTTAAAAGATAAAGAATCACACACAAAGTGGGAGTTGTCACAGCTGCTCTTTGCTGATGACACTGTGCTCTTGGGAGATTCTGAAGAGAAGTGCAGAGATTGGTGGATGAATTTGGTAGGGTGTGCAAAAGAAGAAAATTAAAGGTGAATACAGGAAAGAGTAAGGTTATGAGGATAACAAAAAGATTAGGTGATGAAAGATTGAATATCAGATTGGAGGGAGAGAGTATGGAGGAGGTGAACGTATTCAGATATTTGGGAGTGGACGTGTCAGCGGATGGGTCTATGAAAGATGAGGTGAATCATAGAATTGATGAGGGAAAAAGAGTGAGTGGTGCACTTAGGAGTCTGTGGAGACAAAGAACTTTGTCCTTGGAGGCAAAGAGGGGAATGTATGAGAGTATAGTTTTACCAACGCTCTTATATGGGTGTGAAGCGTGGGTGATGAATGTTGCAGCGAGGAGAAGGCTGGAGGCAGTGGAGATGTCATGTCTGAGGGCAATGTGTGGTGTGAATATAATGCAGAGAATTCGTAGTTTGGAAGTTAGGAGGAGGTGCGGGATTACCAAAACTGTTGTCCAGAGGGCTGAGGAAGGGTTGTTGAGGTGGTTCGGACATGTAGAGAGAATGGAGCGAAACAGAATGACTTCAAGAGTGTATCAGTCTGTAGTGGAAGGAAGGCGGGGTAGGGGTCGGCCTAGGAAGGGTTGGAGGGAGGGGGTAAAGGAGGTTTTGTGTGCGAGGGGCTTGGACTTCCAGCAGGCATGCGTGAGCGTGTTTGATAGGAGTGAATGGAGACAAATGGTTTTTAATACTTGACGTGCTGTTGGAGTGTGAGCAAAGTAACATTTATGAAGGGATTCAGGGAAACCGGCAGGCCGGACTTGAGTCCTGGAGATGGGAAGTACAGTGCCTGCACTCTGAAGGAGGGGTGTTAATGTTGCAGTTTAAAAACTGTAGTGTAAAGCACCCTTCTGGCAAGACAGTGATGGAGTGAATGATGGTGAAAGTTTTTCTTTTTCGGGCCACCCTGCCTTGGTGGGAATCGGCCAGTGTGATAATAAAAAAAAAATAAAAAAAATAAATATATATATATATATATATATATATATATATATATATATATATACACACACATTTTTTGTCGTTAAGTTCAGAATGATTTTTGCAAAATTACTGCATACACAAATTTTCACTTGCCTTGTTCGGCAAGAAGAGAGTTGCTATTTAAAGGAAAATTGCAAGTTTTACCTATTCGGCATATAATATAATATATCCAGGGAGATCAAGATATTTGCAGACAAGAAGGGAGAGAAAGAGCGAGAGAGACAAAGAGCGAGAGAGAGAAAGAGCGAGAGAGAGAAAGAGCGAGAGACAAAGAGCGAGAGAGACAAAGAGGGAGAGAGAGAAAGAGGGAGAGAGAGAAAGAGGGAGAGAGAGAAAGAGGAACAGAGAGAAAGAGGTAGAGAGAAACTTTCTCTCAAGAGCATAAAAACATTTGGCTAGATAACTCATTCATATTCATCGGACGGCAACAAATGCTGTGAAACTCGCCAAAGTAAATGTCAAGCAGACCGCCGTGCGGGCTGGCAAGCAGGCTGGCAAGCAGGCTGACAAGCAGGCTGGCAAGCAGGCTGACAAGCAGGCTGACAAGCAGGCTGGCAATCAGGCTGACAAGCAGGCTGGCAATCAGGCTGGCAAGCAGGCTGGCAAGCAGGCTGACAAGCAGGCTGGCAAGCAGGCTGACAAGCAGGCTGGCAATCAGGCTGGCAAGCAGGCTGACAAGCAGGCTGGCAATCAGGCTGGCAAGCAGGCTGACAAGCAGGCTGGCAAGCAGGCTGATAAGTAGGCTAACAAGCAGGCAGACAAGCAGGCTGGCAAGCAGGCTGACAAGCAGGCTAACAAGCAGGCTAACAAGCAGGCAGACGAGCAGGCTGACAAGCAGGCTGACAAGTAGGCTGACAAGCAGGCTAACAAGCAGGCAGACGAGCAGGCTGACAAGCAGGCTGACAAGCAGGCTGACAAGCAGGCTGACAAGTAGGCTGACAAGCAGGCAGGTTGTCAGGCACGAAAGCTGAAAAATAGACAGGTAGGAAGTAAAAGAAATGCATTTAATTAATAATAATAATAATAAGAAGAAATAGTAATAAATAATAATAAATACTACTACTACTACTAATAATAATAAATAGTAATAAATAATAATAAATACTACTACTACTACTAATAATAATAATAATAATAGCCACTTGTTATGCAGAGCATTTCGAACAAATTAGGTCAAATTTGCCCCCAGGATGCGACCCACACCAGGCGCCTAACACCCAGGTACTTATTTTACTGCTAGGTGAACAAGGACAGCAGGTGTGTCAAGGAAACACATCATAATGCTTCCGCCCGTACCGGGAAGGGAACCACGGACCTCAGTGTGTTAGGCGAGTGCGCTACCAACCGAGATACGGGACACACTCATTCCTCATGTTTATCATATAGAGAATCCTACAGGAATCGTGCGATTCCTGTAGGATTCTCTATATGATTCCTACGAGCCTCTACCCATTTTTTCTCTCCCTGTATTCATATATTAATAGTCCCGTTTTTATATATTTAATTATATGTGTATATGTATTATATATTACTATTAAAATCAAAAGTCAAACTGTGGGCAAAACCTTGCAAATTATCCCACTGTGGGTAAAACATCGTAAGATAGAGCTTTCACTGTGAATGGTGAAACATAGCGAGGTATCCACTGTTTACCTGGAGTACACCTGGAGAGTGTTCCGGGGGTCAACGCCCCCGCGGCCCGGTCTGTGACCAGGCCTCATGGTGGATCAGGGCCTGATCGACCAAGCTGTTACTGCCGGCCACACGCAAACCGACGTACGAACCGCAGCCCGGCTGGTCAAGCACTGACTTTCGGTGCCCGTCCAGTGCCTGCTTGAAGACATCCAAGGGTCTATTGGTAATCCCCCTTATTGTATGCTGTGAGTGAAACGTCTCGAAGTAAATCCCAGTCGTGGATGAAATGCTGGAGAATAAAGCTTGATCGTAGACAAAACGTCAAGTAAACCCACTGTGGGTGAAACGTAAAATAAAACCGAGGGTGAAACTTCACTGTGGGGGAAACGTCGTAAAAACACTTGTAGGTAAAAAGTGCCGTTACGGATGAAACATCGCAAAATAAAGCCTCCATTGTGCGAGAAACATTGCAAAATAAAGCCTCCATTGTGGGTGAAGCGTAAAATAAAACACAGTTATAGGCGAAACGCGGCAAAATTAATTCCCACTGTGGGTAAAACATCGTTAAATCATCACTGTGGGTGAAACATCGTTAAATCCCCACCGTGGGTGAAACATCGTTAAATCTCCACAGTGGATGAAATATCGCAAAGTCAAACCCCACTGTGGGTGAAACATTGTTAAATCCCCATTGGGGTTAAACATCGTTAAATTCCCACTGTGGGTGAAAGATAGTAAAAAATTTAGCCCCACTGTAGGTGAAACATCGATAAATCCCACACTGTGGGCGAAACATCGACAAAATAAAGCATCTTCCCACCATCAGCCTGACACAAAACATTCAATTGAAGAATTTATTTCATTCGGAATAAATTTAATTTTTTTTTGCACTAATTTGTAATGAGGTCAAACACGTAAAGAATTTTTTCCGCTTTATTTACCAAATGCATTTTGACCCAGAGTTAATAGGCATTTTTTTTTTGTTTTATGAATTTTTTTCAAAAACTGAAATAAAACGTCAATTTAATCGTAACTCGTTTACAATAAATTTATGTATATATATATATATATATATATATATATATATATATATATATATATATATATATATATATCGTGCGTAATAAAATATATTTCATTGTGTTTGTTTATTAAATTATTGTAAACTTGTCTAAATTATATTGCGCTTGTTATAATAAGGTTAGGTAAGTTTTCTAATTTTTTTTTGGTACAAAATTATTAATTTTTACATTAACATTAATGAAAAAAAATGCATGTCAATGTATGAGAGACAAAAATTAAAAAATTATAAACACAAGAAAAAGAAGACTTAAAAGAAGAATTAGAAAGAGTATCAGAAGAGGCAGAAGAAGAGGAAGACGAGGCAGAATAAGAGGTAAACAGAGAAGAAAGGAAACAGAAACAAGGTTGACAGCTTGCCAGTGTGGCTACATCATTACTGGGAATATTTAAGTTCACTTATCCAAGCACCAGCAGACAGTCCTCACAGACAGCACCAGCAGACAGTCCTCACAGACAGCACCAGCAGACAGTCCTCACCGACAGCACCAGCAGACAGTCCTCACAGACAGCACCAGCAGACAGTCCTCACAGACAGCACCAGCAGACAGTCCTCACAGACAGCACCAGCAGACAGTCCTCACAGACAGCACCAGCAGTCCTCACAGACAGCACCAGCAGACAGTCCTCACCGACAGCACCAGCAGTCCTCACAGACAGCACCAGCAGACAGTCCTCACCGACAGCACCAGCAGTCCTCACAGACAGCACCAGCAGACAGTCCTCACCGACAGCACCAGCAGTCCTCACAGACAGCACCAGCAGACAGTCCTCACCGACAGCACCAGCAGTCCTCACAGACAGCACCAGCAGACAGTCCTCACCGACAGCACCAGCAGTCCTCACAGACAGCACCAGCAGACAGTCCTCACCGACAGCACCAGCAGTCCTCACAGACAGCACCAGCAGACAGTCCTCACCGACAGCACCAGCAGTCCTCACAGACAGCACCAGCAGACAGTCCTCACCGACAGCACCAGCAGTCCTCACAGACAGCACCAGCAGACAGTCCTCACCGACAGTACCAGCAGTCCTCACAGACAGCACCAGCAGACAGTCCTCACCGACAGCACCAGCAGTCCTCACAGACAGCACCAGCAGTCCTCACAGACAGCACCAGCAGTCCTCACAGACAGCACCAGCAGACAGTCCTCACCGACAGCACCAGCAGTCCTCACAGACAGCACCAGCAGACAGTCCTCACCAGCAGTCCTCACAGACAGCACCAGCAGACAGTCCTCACCGACAGCACCAGCAGTCCTCACAGACAGCACCAGCAGACAGTCCTCACCGACAGCACCAGCAGTCCTCACAGACAGCATCAGCAGACAGTCCTCACAGACAGCACCAGCAGTCCTCACAGACAGCACCAGCAGACAGTCCTCACCGACAGCACCAGCAGTCCTCACAGACAGCACCAGCAGACAGTCCTCACCGACAGCACCAGCAGTCCTCACAGACAGCACCAGCAGACAGTCCTCACAGACAGCACCAGCAGTCCTCACAGACAGCACCAGCAGTCCTCACAGACAGCACCAGCAGACAGTCCTCACAGACAGCACCAGCAGTCCTCACAGACAGCACCAGCAGACAGTCCTCACCGACAGCACCAGCAGTCCTCACAGACAGCACCAGCAGACAGTCCTCACCGACAGCACCAGCAGTCCTCACAGACAGCACCAGCAGACAGTCCTCACAGACAGCACCAGCAGTCCTCACAGACAGCACCAGCAGACAGTCCTCACAGACAGCAGCAGTCCTCACAGACAGCACCAGCAGACAGTCCTCACAGACAGCACCAGCAGTCCTCACAGACAGTACCAGCAGACAGTCCTCACAGACAGTACCAGCAGACAGTCCTCACAGACAGCACCAGCAGAAAGTCCTCACAGACAGTACCAGCAGACAGTCCTCACAGACAGCACCAGCAGACAGTCCTCACAGACAGCACCAGCAGACAGTCCTCACAGACAGCACCAGCAGACAGTCCTCACAGACAGCACCAGCAGACAGTCCTCACAGACAGCGATGGTAGTCTTTACAGACAGCACCAGCAGACAGTCCTCACAGACAGCACCAGCAGACACTCCTCACAGACAGTACCAGCAGACAGTCCTCACAGACAGCGATGGTAGTCTTTACAGACAGCACCAGCAGACAGTCCTCACAGACAGTACCAGCAGAAAGTCCTCACAGACAGCGATGGTAGTCTTTACAGACAGCACCAGCAGACAGTCCTCACAGACAGTACCAGCAGACAGTCCTCACAGACAGCGATGGTAGTCTTTACAGACAGCACCAGCAGACAGTCCTCACAGACAGTACCAGCAGTCCTCACAGACAGCGATGGTAGTCTTTACAGACAGCACCAGCAGACAGTCCTCACAGACAGTACCAGCAGTCCTCACAGACAGCGATGGTAGTCTTAACAGACAGCACCAGCAGACAGTCCTCGCAGACAGTACCAGCAGACAGTCCTCACAGACAGCAATGGTAGTCTTAATAGACAGCACCAACAGTCCTCACAGACAGCGATGGTAGACAGTCTTTACAGACAGCACCAGCAGACAGCGATGTCATTCTTTACATACAGCACCAGCAGATAGTCCTCAAAGATAGCTATGGTAGACAGTCTTTACAGACAGCACCAGCAGACAGTCTTCACAGACAGCGATGGCAGTCTTTACATAAAGCACCAGCAGACAGTCCTCACCGACAGCGATGGTAGACAGTCTTTACAGACAGCACCAGCAGACAGTCCTCACATACACCGATGGTAGACAGTCTTTACAGACAGTACCAGCAGACAGTCCTCACGGACAGCGATGGCAGTCTTTAAAGACAGCACCCGCAGTCCTCACAGACAGCGATGGCAGTCTTTACATACAGCACCAGCAGATAGTCCTCACAGTGATGGCAGACAGTCTTTACAGACAGCACCAGCAGACAGTCCTCACAGACAGCGATGGCAGAAGAAGCTTAGACTATGGAGGAGGAGCTTGGACATAGGTGAAATTCCAATCACTTAAAACAACGGATATAGCCCCACTCCATAAAGGTGGCAGCAAAGCATTAGCTAAGAACTATAGACCAATAGCTCTAACGTCCCACATCATAAAAATCTTTGAAAGAGTGCAAAAAAAGCAGGATTGCAAACCACCTGGATTCCCAAAAACTGCACAATCCAGGGCAACACGGTTTCAGGGCAGGTCGCTCCTGCTCTCAACTACTGGATCACTATGATATGGTCTTGGATGCACTGGAAGAAAATCAGAATGCAGATGTAATATACACAGACTTCGCAAAAGCGTTTGACAAATGCGATCATGGCGTAATAGCGCACAAAATACGTGCTAAAGGAATAACTGGGAAAGTGGGGAGATGGATCTTCAACTTCCTAACAAATCGAACACAAAGAGTAGTGGTCAACAGTACTCGCCCCCATCCTGCTCCTCATCCTCATATCAGACATAGACAGAGATGTAACCCACAGCACCGTATCATCCTTTGCAAATGATACTAGGATCTGCATGAGGCTGTCATCTATTGAGGACACGGTTACCCTCCAAGAAGATATAAACAAAGTTTTCCAGTGGGCAACGGAAAACAATATGATGTTCAATGAGGACAAATTCCAACTGCTCGTTATGGAAAACTGGAGGAGATAATAACTAGAACAGAGTATACTACAAACTCTGATCATACAATAGAGCGGAAAAATAATGTAAGGGACCTGGGAGTAGTAATGTCTGAGGATCTCACTTTCAAGGATCACAAGTGCAAAGAAAATGATAGGATGGATAATGAGAACGTTCAATACTTGAGATGCCAAGCCAATGATGATCCTTTTCAAATCACTTGCTCTCTCTAGACTGGAATACTGCTGTACATTAACATCTCCGTTCAAAGCAGGTGAAATTGCAGATCTAGAGAGTGTACAGAGATCCTTTACTGCACGTGTAAGTTCTGTCAAGCACCACTACTGGGAACGCTTGGAAGCACTTGACTTGTACTCGTTGGAACGCAGGAGGGAGAGATATATCATAATCTACACTTGGAAAATCCTGGAAGGAATGGTCCCAAATCTGCACACAGAAATCACTCCCTACAAAAGTAAAAGACTGGGCAGGCGATGCAAAATGCCCCCAATTAAAAGTAGGGGCGCTGTTGGTACACTAAGAGAAAACACCAGAAGTGTCCGGGGCCCAAGACTGTTCAACAGCCTCCCACCAAGCATAAAGAGAATTACCAATAAACCCCTGGCTGCCTTCAAGAGAGAGCTGGACAGATACCTAAAGTTATTGCCGGGCTGTGGTTCGTACGTTTGACTGAGTGCGGCCAGCAGTAACAGCCTGGTTGATCAGACCCTGATCCACCGGGAAGCCTGGTCGTGGACCGGGCCGCGGGGGCGTTGATCCCTGGAATAACCTCCAGGTAGACCAGCAGATAGTCCTCACAGACAGCGATGGAAGACAGTCTTTATAGACAGCACAAGCAGTCCTCACAGACAGCGATGGCAGACAGGCTTGACAGACAGCACCAGAAGACAGGCCTTACATTTAGCGCCTGTAGACAGTCCTTGAAAACAGTGCCAGCAGCGCCTGCAGACAACACTCACAGACAGCTGCAGCAAATACTCACAGACAGGGCCAGCAGACAACACTCACAAACAGCGCCAGCAGACAACACTCACAAACAGCGCCAGCAGACAACACTCACAAACAGCGCCAGCAGACACTCACAGAGCCAGCAGACAACAATCACAAACAGAGCCAGCAGACAACAATCACAAACAGCGCCAGCAGACAACAATCACAGACAGCGCCAGCAGACAATACTCACAAACAGCGCCAGCAGACAGCACTCACAGACAGCGCCAACAGGCAACACTCACAGACAGGGCCAGCAGACAACACTCACAGACAGCGCCAGCAGACAACACTCACAGACAGGGCCAGCAGACAACACTCACAGACAGCGCCAGCAGACAACACTCACAGACAGTGCCAGCAGACAACACTCACAGACAGCGCCAGCAAACAACACTCACAGACAGCGCCAGCAGACAACACTCACAGACAGCGCCAGCAAACAACTCACAGTCAGCGCCAGCAGACAACACTCACAGACAGCGCCAGCAGACAACACACACAAACAGCGCCAGCAGACAACACTCACAGACAGCGCCAGCAGACAACACTCACAGACAGGGCCAGCAAACACTCACAGACAGCGCCAGCAGACAACACTCACAGACAGCGCCAGCAGACAACACTCACAGACAGCGCCAGCAGACAACACTCACAGACAGCGTCAGCAGACAACACTCACAGACAGCGCCAGCAAACAACACTCACAGACAGCGCCAGCAAACAACACTCACAGACAGCGCCAGCAGACAACACTCACAGACAGCGCCAGCAGACAACACTCACAGACAGCGCCAGCAAACACTCGCAGACAGCGCCAGCAAACACTCACAGACAGCGCCAGCAAACACTCGCAGACAGTGCCAGCAAACACTCACAGACAGCGTCACCAGACAACACTCACAGACAGCGCCAGCAAACACTCACAGACAGCGCAAGCAAACACTCACAGACAGCGCCAGCAAACACTCACAGACAGCGCCAGCAGACGACACTCACAGACAGCGCCAGCAAACACTCGCAGACAGCGCCAGCAAATAACACTCACAGACAGCGCCAGCAAATAACACTCACAGACAGCGCCAGCAAATAACACTCACAGACAGCGCCAGCAGACAACACTCACAGACAGCGCCAGGAAACACTCACAGACAGCGCCAGCAGACAACACTCACAGACAGCGCCAGCAGACAACACTCACAGACAGCGCCAGCAAACACTCACAGACAGCGCCAGCAGACAACTCACAGACAGCGCCAGCAAACACTCACAGACAGCGCCAGCAGACAACTCACAGACAGCGCCAGCAGACAACACTCACAGACAGCGCCAGCAGACAACACTCACAGACAGCGCCAGCAGACAACACTCACAGACAGCTCCAGCAAATAACACTCACAGACAGCGCCAGCAGACAACACTCACAGACAGCGCCAGCAGACAACACTCACAGACAGCGCCAGCAAACACTCGCAGACAGCGCCAGCAAACACTCACAGACAGCGCCAGCAGACAACACTCACAGACAGCGCCAGCAAACACTCACAGACAGCGCCAGCAAACAACACTCACAGACAGCGCCAGCAGACAACACTCACAGACAGCGCCAGCAAACACTCACAGACAGCGCCAGCAAACACTCACAGACAGCGCCAGCAAACACTCACAGACAGCGCCAGCAAACAACACTCACAGACAGCGCCAGCAAACAACACTCACAGACAGCGCCAGCAAACAACACACACAGACAGCGCCAGCAGACAACACTCACAGACAGCGCCAGCAAACACTCACAGACAGCGCCAGAAGACAACACTCACAGACAGCGCCAGCAGACAACACTCACAGACAGCGCCAGCAGACAACACTCACAGACAGCGCCAGCAAACACTCACAGACAGCGCCAGCAGACAACACTCACAGACAGCGCCAGCATACAACACTCACAGACAGCGCCAGCAGACAACACTCACAGACAGCGCCAGCAGACAACACTCACAGACAGCGCCAGCAGACAACACTCACAGACAGCGCCAGCAGACAACACTCACAGACAGCGCCAGCAAACAACACTCACAGACAGCGCCAGCAGACAACACTCACAGACAGCGCCAGCAAACAACACTCACAGACAGCGCCAGCAGACAACACACAGACAGCGCCAGCAGACAACACTCACAGACAGCGCCAGCATACAACACTCACAGACAGCGCCAGCAAACAACACTCACAGACAGCGCCAGCAGACAACACTCACAAACAGCGCCAGCAAACACTCACAGACAGCGCCAGCAGACAACACTCACAGACAGCGCCAGCAAACACTCGCAGACAGCGCCAGCAAATAACACTCACAGACAGCGCCAGCAAACACTCACAGACAGCGCCAGCAAATAACACTCACAGACAGCGCCAGCAGACAACTCACAGACAGCGCCAGCAGACAACACTCACAGACAGCGCCAGCAAACACTCACAGACAGCGCCAGCAGACAACACTCACAGACAGCGCCAGCAGACAACACTCACAGACAGCGCCAGCAGACAACACTCACAGACAGCGCCAGCAGACAACTCACAGACAGCTCCAGCAAATAACACTCACAGACAGCGCCAGCAGACAACACTCACAGACAGCGCCAGCAGACAACACTCACAGACAGCGCCAGCAAACACTCGCAGACAGCGCCAGCAAACACTCACAGACAGCGCCAGCAGACAACACTCACAGACAGCGCCAGCAAACACTCACAGACAGCGCCAGCAAACACTCACAGACAGCGCCAGCAAACAACACTCACAGACAGCGCCAGCAAACACTCACAGACAGCGCCAGCAAACACTCACAGACAGCGCCAGCAAACAACACTCACAGACAGCGCCAGCAAACAACACTCACAGACAGCGCCAGCAAACAACACTCACAGACAGCGCCAGCAAACACTCACAGACAGCGCCAGCAGACAACACTCACAGACAGCGCCAGCAAACAACACTCACAGACAGCGCCAGCAGACAACACTCACAGACAGCGCCAGCAGACAACACTCACAGACAGCGCCAGCAGACAACACTCACAGACAGCGCCAGCATACAACACTCACAGACAGCGCCAGCAGACAACACTCACAGACAGCGCCAGCAGACAACACTCACAGACAGCGCCAGCAGACAACACTCACAGA
>NC_091378.1:6445099-6467599 GCF_038502225.1 Cherax quadricarinatus
TGCTAATTGACCAGTTTTACATATTCGGCACGACATATATATATATATATATATATATATATATATATATATATATATATATATATATATATATATATATATATACACACACACCAGCCTTGAACGACTGAGGCGATGTGCCACCTCCCAGGTACCAGCTGTGAACGACTGAAGCAAGGCGCCATCTCCTAGGCACCAGCTGTGAACGACTGAAGCAAGGCGCCATCACCCAGGCACCAGCTGTGAGCTGCGAACGACTGAAGCAAGTTGCCACCTCCCAGGCACCAAATGTGAACGACTGAGACAAGGTGCCACCTGTTACAGGCACCAGATGTGAACGACTGAGGCAAGGTGCCACCTCCCAGGCACCAGATGTGAACGACTGAGACAAGGTGCCACCTGTCAGGCACCATATGTGAACGACTGAGGCAAGGTGCCACCTCCCAGGCACCAGCTGTGAACGACTAAGGCAAGGTGCCACTTCCCAGACACCAGCTGTGAACGACTAAGGCAAGGTGCCACCTCCCAGGGAAATTAGAGCCACAAGAGGCACTAAGTACAGTCATTAGGAGCAGACATAAATCTGAGCAAACCAGATGCATTTAGAGACAAATTGACCATTAGGAAGGAGACAGTGCCTCTCGCAGGTGCCGTGGACGGCTGTTAGACGGGAGGTGCGAGACAGTGGAATGGCTGTCAGACAAAGGGACGGAAGGTGTGAGGCAATGGGATGGCTGTCAGACAGGGAAATGAGACGTGAGAGACAGTGGGATGACTGTCAGACAAGATGACGAGAGGTACTAAACAGTGGGATGGATGTTAGACAAAGAAATGGGAAGTGTGAGAGGGAGGTAACACGAGTTAGACAGGCGGCCGTAGATGTTAGACGGACGGAGGTGTTAGACAAGGAGACGGAAGGTGTTAGAAAGACGATGTTGGAAGTGTGTGAATGACTACTGTAATGGGTTGGTTTACCAGGTTTAAAACCTATCCACCACACGAGGGTCATGAAGGCTGCATCTAACCTATACATCAACACTTTAGGATATTTTAATCTTCAAAAAAGGAATTAAACTCTTAGCATATATACTCTGAGAAATATATCCTTCGTATATATAATCTTGTCTGCTGTGAATCTGCTCTGCAATGTGTGACTATCATGTGACCAATGTACTCATCTCTGCCTCTTGAGTACATCATTGCAGTTACAATGTAAATAAACAACGGAACGGGTGGGGATTGAATCCACGGCAAGTGGAACTGTTTTCAATCGTGTTATTACTGTTTCGTGAGGTACAATGTAAACAATTATAACGAATGAACTCAGAGATGGAAAATGTGGTAGAAAATAGTGGTAGGTAGGTATTAGGCTTGTCAGGAAACACAAGTGTTTCCTGACGAGGGTCTTAGTCATATGATGACCCACAGCTGGAGCTTTTGGTAATCTGACTGAGGCCTTCCGCTGGCTTATCGGTCCACCCCTTTAAAAATTATGGTTATGATTATAACCAATTATTAATACCTAGAAAATAGTGAACCTATGCAGCATTAAAATAGGGTTGTATTGGATGATACATACTGTTTCGAAAACCACGATTGGCTGATTGTGCATTCATTGTCCAGCCAATAGGAAAGCCGGGCTTTCCTACAAGAGGCAGTCGAAATGTGAGGTGCTGATTGGCTGGTCAAGCAAAGTCTTATTTTGTCAATGAGAGCGCCATTTGTGCGATTGCGTAGTGGTGATTGGCTGCATTGGCAAGCTGTGGTCAGCCAAGAGAAACTCCGTTTCCCTGCGAGAACCCATTGAATGGGGGAAGATTGTGATTGGCTAGGTGAACAAGCCATATTCAGCCAATAAGGAACTAAGCTAGCCTGAGAGCAGTTGCTGGGAGATGTACCTCCTCAGTGCTATTTTATGACGGCTAGGAGGGATCTGCACTACAGTGTTTGGCTGTTGTAAGCCAGTAACCACCGAGCTAGAGTGAAACTTTCTGAATTATATAAAGCAGGAGGAAACAGCGAAGAGAGAGTGCAACGGACAAGTGAAGCAGTAGCAGCAGCAACACACACAGAAAGAGGCATTCCCGAGCTTCCCCAGCACTCGGGCTTAATGCCCAAAGCTGGGGTGTGGTTCCAAAGGGATCCTGTAGTGCTTGCTGCCTTTACACCTCCTGACATCGTCTGCTGTTATGCAGCTACCACACCCTTCGAGCCCAGTGAGGGCAGGGTTTATGGCAGCCCAAGGTGCCTAGCTTCTCCCTCCGAGCCCCGTTGGGGCAGGAAATGGGGCTAAGCCTGGGGACAGCTGGCCCCAGAAGACGAGGAGGTACTTGTACCTCCTCCCAAGGCAGATATTGGTCTGAGAATTCCTTGACAGGGGGGCCAAGGTTGGGCCACCTCTTGGAAAAGGCTTGGACCGGGCGATTATACCAGCGAATCTACTACCTACCTACCTACAGTGAAGAGAGTGCAATGGACAAGTGAAGTAGCAGCAACACACACAGCAATAGGCATTCTTGAGCTTCCCTGGTGCTCGAGCTTCGGCCCAAAGCAGGGGTGTGGCTCCAGAAGGATCATTTAGTGCTTGCTGCCTTTGCACCTTCTGACATCGTCTGTTGCTATTCAGCCGCCACATCCTTCGAGCCCAGTGGGGTGAGGTTTGTGGCAACCCAAGGTGTAGTGTAGTGCTGCATAGTGCAGTGTAGTGTAGTGCTGTGTTGTGTAGTGCTGTATAGTGCTGTGTTGTGTAGTGCTGTGTTGTGTAGAATAGTGTTGCATAGTGCTGTGTTGTGTAGTATAGCTTCTCCCTTTGAGCCCCGTGAGGGCGGGGAATGGGGCTAGGCCTGGGGACAGCTGGTCCCAGACGATGAAGAGGTACTTGCACTTCCTCCCATGGCAGACATAGGTCTCAGACACTTCCACGACAGGGAGCCAAGGCCGGATCACCATTTGGAAAAGACCTGGGCTGGGCGATTATACCGGCGAATCTACAAGAAAAAGAAGAAGCGAAAATAAAAGCGAGAGGAGGGTGCAAAGGACAAGTGAAGAAGCAGCAGCAGTCAGCACCCCCAGCAATAGGCATCCCGGAGCTTCTCCCAGCACTCGGGCTGCGGCCCAAAGCTGTGGTCTGGTTCCAATAGGATCCTGTAGTGCTTGCTGCCTTTGCACTTCCTAACATCGTCTGCTGCTACGTAGCTGCCACACCCTTCGAGCCTAGTGGAGTGAGGCTAGTGGCAGTCCAAAGTGCTTAGCTTCTCCCTACAAGCCCCGTAGGGCGGGGAATGTGGCTAGAGACCCGGGCGGCCATACCAGCAAACCTCATCAATCAATCAATCAAGCGAGAAAGCCAGTGGAAGGCCTCGGTCAGATGGACAAAAGCTCCAGCTGTGCGTCATCATATGACGAGGACCCGCGTCAGGAAACATTTGTCCTGTTTCCTGACAAACCTTACCTAACCTAACCTCTCAAGAAAGATATAGTAAGTTAGCGGGTCGTCGAAAGATTGGGACCCGTGTCAGGACTCTGTCCTGACGAACATTATGATAAAATGAAAGCAAGAAAGGTTAGTCAGCCTGACTGACCAATTGAAATATACTGCCTGTTTCTACATAAAATGAAGCTTAAAAGAGTCCACACGTTTCGACCAAGGCGGCTACTTTACTAGTAGTAGAAAAGGACCAGTTTTGGGCTGGTTACCTGGAGGTTACCTGGAGGTTATTCCGGGGATCAACGCCCCCGCGGCCCGGTCCATGACCAGGCCTCCCGATGGATCAGGGCCTGATCAACTAGGCTGTTACTGCTGGCCGCACGCAGTCCGACGTACGAGCCACAGCCCGGCTGATCCGGCACTGACTTTAGGTATCTGTCCAGCTCTCTCTTGAAGGCAGCCAGGGGTTTATTGGCAATTCCCCTAATGCTTGATGGGAGGCTGTTGAACAGTTTTGGGCCCCGGACACTTACGGTGTTTTCTCTTAGTGTACCAATGGCGCCCCTACTTTTTATTGGCGGCATTTTGCATCGCCTGCCCAGTCTTTTACTTTCGTAGGGAGTGATTTCTGTGTGCAGATTTGGGACCATTCCTTCCAAGATTTTCCAAGTGTAGATTATGATATATCTCTCCCTCCTGCGTTCCAACGAGTACAAGTCAAGTGCTTCCAAGCGTTCCCAGTAGTTAAGGTGCTTGACAGAACTTATACGTGCAGTAAAGGATCTTTGTACACTCTCTAGATCTGCGATTTCACCTGCTTTGTATGGAGATGTTAATGTACAGCAGTATTCCAGCCTAGAGAGAACAAGTGATTTGAAAAGGATCATCATGGGCTTGGCATCTCTCGTTTTGAAAGTTCTCATTATCCATCCTATCATTTTCTTTGCACGTGCGATCGTGGCACTGTTGTGATCCTTGAAAGTGAGATCCTCAGACATTACTACTCCCAGGTCCCTTACATTATTTTTCCGCTCTATTGTATGGCCGGAGTCAGTAGTATACTCTGTTCTAGTTATTATCTCCTCCAGTTTTCCATAACGGAGTAGTTGGAATTTGTCCTCATTGAACATCATATTGTTTACCGTTGCCCACTGGAAAACTTTGTTTATATCTTCTTGGAGGTTAACCGCGTCCTCAGCAGATGACAGCCTCATGCAGATCCTAGTATCATCCGCAAAGGATGATACGGTGCTGTGGTGTATATCTCTGTTTATGTCTGATATGAGGATAAGGAATAAGATGGGGGCGAGTACTGTGCCTTGTGGAACAGAGCTCTTCACTATGGCAGCCTCCGATTTAACTCTGTTGACCACTATTCTTTGTGTTCGATTTGTTAGGAAGTTGAAGATCCATCTCCCCACTTTCCCAGTTATTCCTTTAGCACGTATTTTATGGGCTATTACGCCATGATCGCATTTGTCAAATGCTTTTGCAAAGTCTGTGTATATTACATCTGCATTCTGATTTTCTTCCAGTGCATCCAAGGCCATGTCATAGTGATGCAGTAGTTGTGAGAGGCAGGAGCGACCTGCCCTGAACCCATGTTGCCCTGGATTGTGCAGATTTTGGGAATCCAGGTGATTTGCAATCCTGCTTCTTAGCACTCTTTCAAAGATTTTTATGATGTGGGATGTCAGAGCTATTGGTCTATAGTTCTTAGCTAATGCTTTGCTGCCACCTTTATGGAGTGGGGCTATATCCGTTGTTTTAAGTGACTGTGGAATTTCACCCATGTCCAAGCTCCTCCTCCATAGTGTACTTAGGGCACGCGAGAGGGGTTTCTTGCAGTTCTTAATGAAAACAGAGTTCCACGAGTCTGGGCCCGGGGCTGAGTGCATAGGCATGTTGTCAATGGCTTTTTCGAAATCTATCGGAGTTAGGGTAATGTCGGAAATCTGGCATACATTTATGGAGTTTTGAGGCTCATTCATGAAGAAATCATTTGGGTCGTCGATCCTCAGACCGATTAGTGGTTCACTAAACACAGAGTCGTACTGGGATTTCAATATTTCACTCATTTCCTTGTTGTCGTCTGTGTAAGTCCCATCCTGTCTGAGTAAGGGCCCGATACTAGATGTGGTATTTGCCTTGTTTTTGGCATATGAAAAGAAATATTTTGAATTTCTTTCAATTTCACTAATAGCTTTAAGCTCCTCCTGCCTCTCCTGGTTCCTGTAAGAGTCATTTAGCTTAAGTTCGATAGTTTCCACTTCTCTGGTCAGCGCCTCCTTTCGTGTATCAGATATTCTAGCACTCCTGAGGAGCTCAGTGACTCTTCGTCGTCTTCTGTAGAGGGAGCGTCTTTTTCTCTCCAGTTTACTCCTGCTCTTCTTCTTTCTTAGGGGAATATGCCTAGAACATGCTTCGGCTACCAGGAAGTTGATCCTTTCAAGGCACTGGTTTGGATCCATGTCATTTAGGACATCTTCCCAACATGTTTCGTTTAGGACATGGTTTACCTGGTCCCAGTTGATGTTCTTGTTGTTGAAATTGTATTTTGTGAAGACACCTTCACAGGTACATGCATTCTGCTGTTCAGGACCCCTATGCATGTACGTCTGGACTTCGATTAGATTGTGATCGGAATTAGTTGTTTTTGATATTCTTGTCTCTTATCAGGTCCTCATTATTTGTGAAGATAAGGTCAAGTGTGTTTTCTAGTCTTGTTGGCTCCACTATCTGCTGGCTTAAGGTGTGTTTTTCGCAGAGACTTGGTAGCTCATGTGTGTGTGATCTTTCATCTGCGCTACCTCCGGGGATTGTTTCAGCTATAACATTATTTGCTACATTCTTCCATTTTGTATGCCTTAGGTTGAAATCACCAAGCAGTAAGATGTTTGGGGATGGAGCTGGAAGGTTTTCCAAACAGTAATCGATTTTCAGTAGCTGGTTTATGAACTGACATAACTGCTACAATAAGGTAAACTTTACTGTACTCCGTGAAGAATTAAAGTCACCTTACTCACAGGTGGGTGAGGCGTACTTGAGAGTCGGGCACAAGAAACACCAGCTGCCTCTGACATACCTGAGTATATGGATGACTCTCACCAATGGAATATTTTATACACATAACCTGCACACAAGAGACAAACATATGAACCACTTTCTTCCTCTTAACAGAAGAGAGAGCCAGACATACAGACCTGAAGAAAGCGTAACTATTTTAGGAATAAAATGCTTATTTTTCCGACGAAGGAAAGTTTCAGATATATTATGTGAAGAATTTTAAGCTCTTACATTTCGTAATCTCCTCAAAATCATCGGTTAACGAATCAAAAAATAAATCGACGCCGGCCACCATCTTTCTCAACATGGCGGCCAATGTTTACCTCTCACCGCCCACGATGTTTACCATGATGTTAAGGAAGAAATTCCCAATAAACCGATCATTTCATTACTAATTAATCTCAATATCTTTTTCCTAATTTCCCCTGATTAATATTAGAAAAACCAACAAAAACGGAGCTGTGTTGTCTCCTGTGCCCGACTGTGACAATGTTTTAAACATCGTAGAGTAATGAAACTGGTGTTTAAATCTGACAACATTTGGTACAATTACGGCTACTACTGTTGATATTGAAATTGTTATTGCTACGTATGCTGCTGCTACTGTTGCTGCCATCATTAGTGCTAATACTACAGCTGTTGCTGCTGCTGTAACCTGCCGCAATAGCTGCTGCTACAGCTGCTCTACTGCAACTTCTGCTTACCGATCTTCTCCTTACGCAACTACTGATTATGCAGCTATTTATGCAATTGCTTATGCAACACTACCTATGCAACCGCTACTTACGCAACAGCTACCTATAAAATAGCTACCAATGCAACTGCTAATTATGCAACTGCTGCTTATGCAACTGCTAATTATGAAACTGCTACCTATGCAACTGCTACCTGTGCAACTAATTGTGCTACCTATGCAACTGCTACTTATGCAACAGCTACTTATACAACTGCTACTGCTGCTGACGCTCCCGTTGCCACATAAGCAACTGTTCGTATTTGCTGCCGCTGGTACTTGGGCTGAGTTACTAATGCATTAAACAGAGCTGTGAGGTGAAATGCAAGGCTTTGAATTACCTGGCAGAACTTGCCTCAGTAACCATACACAATAGCTTCGCTTTGGCCAAAAGCTTTTGGCCTATAATGAGGTCGTGTGAGAGGCTAAAGTCACTGGTGTTATGCCTAGAATGGTTAGTGTGTGAAAGGTCAATATTCTGTGGGAGTTAAGGTTGTTTGTGGTGTTGGCAGGGGTGGGGGTGGACTGTCTTGGCAAGGATGGTGGTGGTGAGAGGGTGCTGGTAGTGGTAATGTTGGTAGAGGTGATGGTAATGCTGGTAGAGGTGATGGTTGTAGTGGTAGTAATGTTGGTAGAGGTGGTGGTTCTAGTGGTAGTAATGTTGGTAGAGGTGGTGGTTCTAGTGGTAGTAATGTTGGTAGAGGTTGTGGTTGTAGTGGTATTAATGTTGGTAGTGGAAGTGGTGGTGGTGGTAATGTTGGCAAGTTGTTGGTACTAGCCGCACGCAAGTCTAATGTAGGCAGTACATCCCAGCTGGTAATATTACGAACTAACTTAAACTTATTAATTTCCCTGCAGAGAACAACTAGAGTCTGTTAGTAACTACACTTGTCTATGAAGAGTCTTGGTCCCTTTGCACTTATCGAGCTATCACTTAGTGTACTCATTACACCCTTGCTGTTCACTGGGAGTATTTTGCAACGTCGGTAATTCTACCAACTTTATTACAATCTGTCGGACACCCCAACATAATGGACATTTCATGCAGACGTTATTTGGACACCCTTCTTCGTGCTCACAGCTATCGCAACAGACACAACTTCCTACAAGATTGCCTGGCAGAGAAAGTGATCCCTAAGTCTACTCCTGCACAACTCTCCAACTCCAAGCACCCCTTCTCTCCAGCTACCCAAGCTTACTTAACTGAATGTGCCGAAGAACTTTCTAACATCGCTAAGGAAACCTTTGAAACTGCAAGGAATATGAGGGCCAATCTTCAGATTGACCAACACACTGCTGAGCATATTCTCAGCACAGTCACCACAGCTAACCTCCAACAGAAGATCAAACTCAATCGCAAACTTCAGTCTTTCAGCCTCTTGCTCTCATAGGTAGTATTTTCAGTGTGCAGATTTGGGACAAATCCCTCCAGAATTTCCCAGTTGTATGATGCATCGTTCTCGCCTTTGGTCCAGGGAGTAGATTTCGGGGGATTCAAGGCGTTTACAAACATTTAGGTGAAAGAACCTTGACGAGCAGTGAAGTGTCCGTGTACATTCTCCAGATCTATTATTCTCCCTGCCTTACAGGGGGCTGTTAATATGCAGCAATATTCCAGTCTAGAGAGAACACTACAACTGCATTTTGTTTGCATTCCACAGCATCGACGAAGTGCCGGATCAGCCGGGCTGTGGCTCGTACGTTGGACTGCGTGCGGCCAGCAGTAACAGCCTAGTTGATCAGGCCCTGATCCATCGAGAGGACTGGTTATGGACCGGGCCGCGGGGGCGTTGATCCCTGGAATAACCTCCAGGTAACCAGGTAACCAGGTCGTAATGCTCCAGCAATTGTCTGAGGCCTAAGTGACTCGCCTAAACTCACGTTCCCCTGGATATCGAAGTTTTATTCCCTATTTTAGTGATAAAAGTATTCTTGAATGGAGGTGTACTGGTGATATGCAGCCATAATGAACCCACAAAGTCAATATACTTGAGGAAAACAAGAAAATAAACTAGGTAAACATATGAGAAGAATCTAGGTTGATATACCTAAATATAAGAGGACGGAGGATCGAGTCTCTAATAATCCTTACGATAAAACACCCACGCGAATTTAGCACTTTACCTTCGATATACCTTAGATGAAAACCGATAATTTTTCCACTCCCAGAGCCCGGCCTTGGGCCAGGCTCATTTGGTATTAGCCTGGTCGATCAGGCTGTTGCTGCTGGTGGCCCGCTGACCCACATATCCATTACAGCTTGGTTGGTATGGCACCTGGTGAAGATTCTTGTCCAGTTTCCACTCGAAAACTTCCACACTTGACCCAGCAGTGGTTCTGATAACTTCTGCTAAAGAGGCCTGAGCTTGCTACCATCTGCGGCTCATAAGACTGCCATCCCCACGAGCCCTTTTGAGGCGGGGTAGATGGCAGACCAGAGGCCTAGCTTCTCCCTACGAGCCCCGTGAGGGCGGGGAATGTTGCTAGGCCTGGGGACACTTGGTCCCAAAGATGAGGAGGTACTTGTACCTCCTCCCATGGGAGACTTAAGTCTCGAGACACTCCCCAGATAGGGAGCCAAGGCCGGGTCACCACTACTTGGAAAAGACCCGGGCCGGGAGAATACCGGCGAAAAAAAAAAAAAAAAAATTCTGCTAAGATGTTGAATAATCTGGAATTACGGATGTTGATACAGTGTTCTCTTACTGTGCCCACGGCACCCCTGCTCCTCACTGGGTTTATTTTGCACTTCCTCCCACTTTACAGGAAAAAAATCAAAAGATTGTGACAGCTCAGTGATATTATTCGAAAGAAGATAAGGTAATCAGTCCCTCAACCTTACACTCAGAATACCTTTATTGAAGAATACCTTTACTGAAGACCTTTCAGTCATGGGACCTTGATTGTTTCAAGCACATCAAGGTGATCAAGAACCCAGGACGGAAATGTCTTCAATAAAGGAGTCTGTAGCTATTTCCTTTAATACCAGCCCTTGAGAACTCTCTTCATATCACCGTTTATTAAATTCAATAAAATCGAAAGGGAGGTCAGGGGACCCATAAGGTCTCGGTAAGGTACCTAAACAGACCTTCACATATATATACCTAACATAAAAGGCCTGGAAAAGGTATGGTTAATAACAGCTGAGGCTGCTGAAAAATGGCTGCCCTCGACCCAGAAAGTGATGCGTCTCCGATAGATTGTGGAGCTTTCTGCTGGAGGTAAGATGGAGGGAGGGAGGGAGGGAAGGGAGGGAGGGAAGGGAGGGAGGGAGGGAGGGAAGGGAGGGAGGGAAGGAGGGAAGGAGGGAAGGAGGGAGGGAAGGAGGAAGGGAAGGGAGGGAAGGGAGGGGAGGGAGGGGAGGGAGGGAAGGGAGGGAGGGAAGGGAGGGAGGGAGGGAGGGAGGGAAGGAGGGAGGGAGGAAAGGAGGGAGGGAAGGAGGGAGGGAGGGAGGAAAGGAGGGAAGGAGGGAGGGAGGGAAGGAGGGAGGGAGGGAAGGAGGGAGGGAGGGGGGGAAGGGAGGGAGGGAGGGGGGGAAGGGAGGGAGGGAGGGAAGGGAGGGAGGGAAGAAGGGAGGGAAGGAGGGAGGGAAAGGAGGGAAGGAGGGAGGGAGGGAAGGAGGGAGGGAGAGGAGGGAGGGAGGGAAGGAGGGAGGGAAGGGAGGGAAGGGAGGGAGGGAGGGAAGGGAGGGAGGGAGGGAGGGAAGGAGGGAGAGAGGGAAGGGAGGGAGAGAGGTAGGGGAGAGAGGGAAGGGAGAGAGGGAAGGGAGAGAGGGAAGGAGGAGAGGGAAGGGAGGGAGGGAAAGGAGGGAAGAAGGGAGGGAGGGAAGGAGGAAGGGAAGGGAGGGAAGGGAAGGAGGGAGGGAAGGGAAGGAGGGCGGGACGGGCGGGAAGGGAAGGAGGGCGGGAGGGGAGGGAAGGAGGGAGGGGCGGGAGGGGAGGGAGGGAAGGGAGGGAAGGGAGGAAGGGAAGGAGGGAAGGGAGAGAGGGAAGGAGGAGAGGGAAGGAGGGAGGGAAGGGAAGGGAGGGAGGGATGGAAGGGAGGGAGGGAAGGGAAGGGAGGGAGGGAAGGGAGGGGAGGGAGGGAAGGGAGGGAGGGGAGGAGGGAGGGAAGGGAGGGAGGGAGGGAGGGAGGGAAGGAGGGAGGGAAGGGAGGGAGGGAAGGAGGGAGGGAGGGAAGGGAGGGTGATAGAAGTGAGAGGGGGGGTAAGGGAGGTGAGAGGAAGTGGGAGAGAGGGAAGATGTGACGGAGATGAGATGGAGAGGGAAGGACGAGAGGGAAGACGAGAATTTAACTGGAGTTTACCTGGAGAGGGTTTCGGGGGTCAACGCCCCCGCGGCCCGGTCTGAGACCAGGCCTCATGGTGGATCAGGGTCTGATCAACCAGGCTGTTACTGCTGGCCTCAGTAAAAAGTAATGACAAGAGAGAGAGAGAGAGAGAGAGAGAGAGCCCAGAAAGGGTCGAAATATACAGATCAATTAATTTCCTGTCTGCATGCGGGTTACTGAACACACACACACACACACACACACACACACACACACACACACACACACACACACACACACACACACACACACACACACGCCACAATACGAGCATAGCTCTGCTCCTATAGACATATACAGGTATTTATAGTTACATAATAACTCCCTCGTAAACAAGTACCGATCTATATAGAATTTAATCTCAACAGACGCCATTGTTTGGAAGCCGCCCTTATTGCCTCAGCACTCACACAAAAGGCGAGTTATTGCAGTATCGAATAAGCCACATGGGCAACACATGGGTATCTTTATTGCCGAGACGTTTCGCCTACACAGCAGGCTTCTTCAGTCGAATAGAGGGGATTTTAATACTGGTGGCAGCCTTATCCTTGGTAATGTGTACCATTAATAATACGAAATTCAAGTATCGACAAGATGCTGGTACACATTTTGTCATGCAGATATCGCAAACAAGCGATGCAAGATGCAAAACAACCACGGGGGGAAGTTGAATGATAGCTCTAGGTCTCTCGTGTTGCAATCAACATATCAGGAGCTAGCAATGTTGCAGAAAACAGGAGATCCAAGCAATCATATTTGCGTGGACGTCCTCCTTTCTGCAACAATGCAAATTCCTGTGTTGATTTCAATATGAAAGTCCTAGAGCTATCATTCAACTCCCCCCCCCCTATGGTTGTTTTGCATACTGTATCATGAGACAGATCACACATCAACTACCAGACACAACAGTTAACTAACGAAGCTCCTCCATTCAGGTCAATTTCCCAGAATCAACAGAATATATGTGTGGCCTGGTGGCTAAAGCTGCCGCTTCACACACGGAGGGCCCGGGTTCGATTCCCGGTGGGTGGAAACATTTCGACACGTTTCCTTACACCTGTTATCCTGTTCACCTAGCAGCAAATAGGTACCTGGGTGTTAGTCGACTGTTGTGGGTCGCATCCTGGGGGACAAGATTAAGGACCCCAATGGAAATAAGTTAGACAGTCCTCGATGACGCACTGACTTTCTTGGGTTATCCTGGGTAGCTAACCCTCCGGGGTTAAAAATCCGAAAGAAATCTTTCTTTCAAGTATTGTTCAATGATGGATGTACCTTTTTTTCCAATCGTATTTACTAAAAATTCCTGTGTATAGTGGAGCGTTATAAGGGAACTCACAGCCAAAGCTCACCTCCAGGGTTTTCCAAATATATAAACTGCTATGTTTAATATACATCTCGAGTGACCGAGCTCACTGGTACGTCATGTTCCCATTATACATATTCATTCAATATACATGTCTATTATAACTGTCCATGTCCATTATAGATGTATAATGGACATGGACTAGAGAGTTGAACTAATAGAATCTATAAAAAAATGACTTTGGGGTCATCTAAC
This sequence comes from Cherax quadricarinatus, assembly GCF_038502225.1. Lineage (NCBI taxonomy): Eukaryota > Metazoa > Arthropoda > Malacostraca > Decapoda > Parastacidae > Cherax > Cherax quadricarinatus. The sequence continues at coordinate 6,458,216 of NC_091378.1, forward strand.
CTGACCAGCCAGGCTGTAGTTCGTCCGTCGGTTTGCGTGCAGACAGCAGTAACAGCCTGGCCACGAACCGAGCCGCGGGGGAGTTGGCCCTCGAGATATCCTCTCCAGGTCAACAAATGCACCTTAAGTGGCCAAAAAATAGCTTCAGGGTCATCTAGACTATGTAACCTTAGCAAGCATACCTTAAGTGGTCAGTAACACATCCAACTAGCAATCCACTTTATTCAATTCGTATATTAAGGAGGCAAGTTGATGCCTAAGACGATGAGGTTTAAGGCAGGGTAGAGTCAAGTTGATGTCATCCCTGTAACTCAGAGGCCCATCATTTCCGTCGTTTGTTTACACGCGCGTTGTTATGATTTCCTGAGTTAAAATCCGTAATCCTACCAGGGGAGATGGCCAACAATAATACGCAGACTCTCTCCTCTCTAGAAGTAATATCCTCATAAAGGACAGCCACGCCATCTATCATAGAACCTGACATCTCTAAGACACACCCAACAAGAGGAGACATCACTACGACACAACCAACAGTGTAGTAGGATGAACATCAAATTGGTATACAATACCGACAGGTTGGTAGGTAAGACACATAGGCAACAGTTAGGCAACTTTATTCCTGACTATGGAACTGAACTTCTCCAGGCTGAGGGACTGACAACCTCAAATTCTACGACTTCAAGGGTGATGGACTGATTACATCGTCTTCACGTCTCTGCTGTTCCTGCCTACTTTCTGTATTCGACTGAAGAAGCCTACTGTGTAGGCGAAACGTTTTGGAATAAAGTTGCCTAACTGTTGCCTATGTGTCTTACCTACCATTGTAGTAGGAGTATACTACCACACCACGTAGAGAATACAATACGTTCTGTTAATGAAACCATTCGTGGCGAAACGTTCTCTTTAATAAATATCCTAAACTACACAAAAGTCTTATTTTTCCACAGTTTATTGACTTCACCGTAACACTCACAACCAATGAGATTTAAGCAGGAGAAACTGCAAGGAATCTTCCCACACGTGTTCAGGAACACAAAGATGTTTATAACAGAGACCACACCAGCAACCATTGCGTCGTGCGTAAGTCTAACGAGGAACATCTCGTGCACCGAGACACTGCTGAAGTGGTCTACATAGACCATAACAGGGACAGGTACCGTTGTGTAGAAGCATTCTTTATGGCAGTAGTTTCTCGTTCTCTTGTTTCAAGGTACAAGAAAAGAGGCGAATCCGCTGAAGATGTCCTAATGTGTACAAACCTACCGAAGCAGTTCCCTTCAGTATCCTGAACCTACCGGAGCAGTTCCCTTCAGTATCCTGAACCTACCGGAGCAGTTCCCTTCAGTATCCTGAACCTACCGGAGCAGTTCCCTTCAGTATCCTGAACCTACCGGAGCAGTTCCCTTCAGTATCCTGAACCTACCGGAGCAGTTCTCTTCAGTATCCTGAACCTACCGGAGCAGTTCTCTTCAGTATCCTGAACCTACCGGAGCAGTTCTCTTCAGTATCCTGAACCTACCGGAGCAGTTCCCTTCAGTATCCTGAACCTACCGAAGCAGTTCCCTTCAGTATCCTGAACCTACCGGAGCAGTTCCCTTCAGTATCCTGAACCTACCGGAGCAGTTCCCTTCAGTATCCTGAACCTACCGGAGCAGTTCCCTTCAGTATCCTGAACCTACCGGAGCAGTTCCCTTCAGTATCCTGAACCTACCGGAGCAGTTCCCTTCAGTATCCTGAACCTACCAGAGCAGTTCCCTGAACCTGACCGTTCGTCATTGTAGGAGTTGCCAGCAGTCACCAGTTTCTTCAACACGCAAGTTATACTTTTGTATCAATCAAATCACATATTACTCGGGTAGATAATTTTCAGTAGATCCTTCATGTGTTAGCTCAAATCACCGACCAGTATGTTTTAAATAAGTGACCCACAGATCAGATCAGATCGACTGGTCCGAACCCTTGATTGGTCCGAACCCTTGATTGGTCTGAACCCTTGACTGGTTTCAAACGGTTTCGTTGGACAATAAAGCAGACTGTAAACGGATGGGGTTGTAGGCGCCCTTATAAACACAAACATTAAATATAAATCAGGAACGTGCACGGTAAGCTGTCCAATATACAAAAACAGTTAGAAACAGAAATACAAATAGCTAGAGCTTCATTTAAGGAGGTTATTAATAGAATATTCAAGAGGTTGCTAGTAGAATTGCAGTAAATCAACCATTCAAATCATTATGAAGCTGTGTGTAGTCTGTGGTCAGTCAAACGGGCTTCCACATGGGTAAATTGTCATTTTTGTGGAAATTGGTGTCACGCCCCTTGTGCAGATATCCAAGAACTAGCTACAAGCAGTGTTAAAACAGGGAAGTGTTTTTGGGTATGCCCAAATGAGATAAATCTGTGGACTAAAATCATAAGGGTATTAAAAGAGGACAACATCAAAGCTGCTTTCATAGAAAACCTGGAAGCTTTCTACAACAGATGGGAACATAAAAAGTCTGGGCTGAATGGTACTGCCCTTGATACTGGCCATGTAGTCAGAAACTGTAAGGCTGGAGATGAAGTCCTGGTAGTCAGTAAATGTGGGGCTGATAGTGCTGTCCTGGGAGACAGTAATGGTGAAGCTGGAGGTGCTGTCCTGGGAGACAGTAATGGTGAAGCTGGAGGTGCTGTCCTGGGAGACAGTAATGGTGAAGCTGGAGATGCTGTCCTGGGAGACAGTAATGGTGAAGCTGGAGATTTTGTCCAGGTAGTCGGGAATTATACGCAGGAAGGAATACATAAATGACCTCATAGGGGACAGGAGCCATAGCAGGGAAACAAGTGTAGTCAAAGATAAGATAAAATCAATATTGCAAACTAGAAATACCGCAGGAAATAGCAAACAAGAGGACTCCACTAGCAATAGTGAGGATATATTACCAAAAACAACTGGTGGGAGCTCCATTGTTGGTGCTAGGGAGGATAGAAGTAAGACAGGGAAACATGCACCAACAGGGAATACAGTCACAGAAACCCAAGGCAAACGGAAACCAAGCCTGTGCACATACTATGCACTTGGTATCTGTTGGCATGGGAAATCTGGAAAAACAGATGGGACGTGCAACTATGACCACCCTAGAAAATGCCATGCCCATATGACAACAGGAAAATGCAAACTCCCTTCCTGTAAGCTTTTTCACCCTGAACTGTGTACCTCTTCAGTACAGGAAAGACTGTGCTATAACTTAAATTGCCAGGCATACCATCTAAAGGGGACGAAAAGATACAAAACATCCAGGCCATGGGAAAACCTGGGTAGCCACAGCCACTCAAGAGGGAGAGGTTTTTTAGTGCCAGGAAGGAAAAAAAACTGGCAGGAAATGGCAGAAATCGTACACCAAATCCAGTCATTCCTGGAGTGGAACCACAGTCGATGGCCTCCACTCCAAACCAACAGATACAGATACTAATGCCGGAAAAAAAATCCCCCCCCAGTACCAACAATACCACCAGTCCGATAACATTCTTCTTTGCAAATATACAGGGTCTAAAGCCAGCAACAAACAACAAAATACCTTTCATCCGTGGACTGCTTGCAGAGGCAAAGGCAATGTTCGCGGCTTTCACTGAGACCCACATAAAGGATCACTTGGACAACGAAATATGGATCCCAGGTTACAACCTATACAGATGTGACAGAGTGAACAGGCAAAGGGGGGGGGGGTTGGCCTGTACATTGCAGAGTCACTTGTTTGCACAGAACTGCTTAATGCCTCAAATGATGTAGTGGAAGTTTTAGCAGTAAAGGTCGAGAACCAAAACCTAGTCATTGTGGTAGTCTACAAGCCTCCGGATGCAACATCCCAGCAATTTCAGGAACAGCTGTTAAAAATTGACCACTGTCTGGAAAATCTTCCAGCTCCTGCACCCAACATCTTGCTCCTGGGGGATTTCAACTTAAGGCACCTAAAATGGAGGAATATAGCAAATAATACTGTTGCAGTAATAACACCAGGAGGCAGCTCTGGTGGAAACTCACACTCACATGAGCTTTTAAATCTCTGCACAAAATTCAATTTAAACCAGCAAATAATAGAGCCTACTAGACTGGAGAATACACTAGACCTCATCTTCACTAACAATGATGATCTGATAAGAAATGTCACCATATCAAAAACAATATACTCAGATCACAACATAATTGAGGTTCAGACATGTATGCGTGGAGCCCCAGACCGACATAATGAGACTAGTCACGAGGGAGCATTCACCAAATTCAACTTCAATAACAAAAACATAAAGTGGGACCAAGTAAACCAAGTCCTAACCGATATAAGCTGGGAAGATATACTAAGCAACACAGACCCCAACTTATGCCTAGAACAGATTAACTCGGTGGCACTCGATGTATGCACAAGGCTTATTCATCTAAGAAAAAGGAGGAGTAGATGTAAAATAGAAAGAGACAGGTGCTCCCTTTACAGGCGACGGAAAAGAATAACAGAGCGGCTAAAAGAGGTCAATATATCTGAAATGCGTAGGGAGACACTGGTCAGAGAAATAGCAAGCATCGAACTTAAGCTAAAAGAATCCTTTAGGAGTCAGGAATCGCGGGAAGAACTAAAAGCCATAAATGAAATCGAAAGAAACCCAAAGTATTTCTTCTCCTATGCCAAATCAAAATCGAGAACAACGTCCAGTATTGGGCCCCTACTTAAACAAGATGGGTCCTACACAGATGACAGCAAGGAAATGAGTGAGCTACTCAAGTCCCAATATGACTCAGTTTTTAGCAAGCCGCTAACCAGACTGAGAGTCGAAGATCAAAATTAATTTTTTATGAGACAGCCACAAAATTTGATTAACACAAGCCTATCCGATGTTATCCTGACGCCAAATGACTTCGAACAGGCGATAAATGACATGCCCATGCACTCTGCCCCAGGGCCAGACTCATGGAACTCTGTGTTCATCAAGAACTGCAAGAAGCCCCTATCACGAGCCTTTTCCATCCTATGGAGAGGGAGCATGGACACGGGGGTCGTCCCACAGTTACTAAAAACAACAGACATAGCCCCACTCCACAAAGGGGGCAGTAAAGCAACAGCAAAGAACTACAGACCAATAGCACTAACATCCCATATCATAAAAATCTTTGAAAGGGTCCTAAGAAGCAAGATCACCACCCATCTAGAAACCCATCAGTTACACAACCCAGGGCAACATGGGTTTAGAACAGGTCGCTCCTGTCTGTCTCAACTATTGGATCACTACGACAAGGTCCTAAATGCACTAGAAGACAAAAAGAATGCAGATGTAATATATACAGACTTTGCAAAAGCCTTCGACAAGTGTGACCATGGCGTAATAGCGCACAAAATGCGTGCTAAAGGAATAACAGGAAAAGTCGGTCGATGGATCTATAATTTCCTCACTAACAGAACACAGAGAGTAGTCGTCAACAGAGTAAAGTCCGAGGCAGCTACGGTGAAAAGCTCTGTTCCACAAGGCACAGTACTCGCTCCCATCTTGTTCCTCATCCTCATATCCGACATAGACAAGGATGTCAGCCACAGCACCGTGTCTTCCTTTGCAGATGACACCCGAATCTGCATGACAGTGTCTTCCATTGCAGACACTGCAAGGCTCCAGGCGGACATCAACCAAATCTTTCAGTGGGCTACAGAAAACAATATGAAGTTCAACGATGAGAAATTTCAATTACTCAGATATGGTAAACATGAGGAAATTAAATCTTCATCAGAGTACAAAACAAATTCTGGCCACAAAATAGAGCGAAACACCAACGTCAAAGACCTGGGAGTGATTATGTCGGAGGATCTCACCTTCAAGGACCATAACATTGTATCAATCGTATCTGCTAGAAAAATGACAGGATGGATAATGAGAACCTTCAAAACTAGGGAGGCCAAGCCCATGATGACACTCTTCAGATCACTTGTTCTATCTAGGCTGGAATATTGCTGCACACTAACAGCACCTTTCAAGGCAGGTGAAATTGCCGACCTAGAAAATGTACAGAGAACTTTCACGGCGCGCATAACGGAGATAAAACACCTCAATTACTGGGAGCGCTTGAGGTTCCTAAACCTGTATTCCCTGGAACGCAGGAGGGAGAGATACATGATTATATACACGTGCAAAATCCTAGAGGGACTAGTACCGAACTTGCACACGAAAATCACTCACTACGAAAGCAAAAGACTTGGCAGACGATGCACCATCCCCCCAATGAAAAGCAGGGGCGTCACTAGCACGTTAAGAGACCATACAGTAAGTGTCAGGGGCCCGAGACTGTTCAACTGCCTCCCTCAACAGACCCCTGGCAGTCTTCAAGCTGGCACTGGACAAGCACCTAAAGTCAGTTCCTGATCAGCCGGGCTGTGGCTCGTACGTTGGTTTGCGTGCAGCCAGCAGCAACAGCCTGGTTGATCAGGCTCTGATCCACCAGGAGGCCTGGTCACAGACCGGGCCGCGGGGGCGTTGACCCCCGGAACTCTCTCCAGGTAATACCGGAGCAGTTCCCTTCAGTATCCTGAACCTACCGGAGCAGTTCCCTTCAGTATCCTGAACCTACCGGAGCAGTTCCCTTCAGTATCCTGAACCTACCGGAGCAGTTCCCTTCAGTATCCTGAACCTACCGGAGCAGTTCCCTTCAGTATCCTGAACCTACCGGAGCAGTTCCCTTCAGTATCCTGAACCTACCGGAGCAGTTCTCCTCGGCATCCTGAGCCTACCAGAGCAGTTCTCCTCGGCATCCTGAGCCTACCGGAGCAGTTCTCCTCAGTATCCTGAACCTACTGGAGCAGTTCTCCTCAGTATCCTGAACCTGAACCCACTATCCTGAACCTGAACCCACTCTCTGATCGTCTTTCTTCAATCTAAGTTTGTGTTATTTAAAAAAATACTTGGTTCTTGGTGGAGCTTTACCAACTGATGAAGCTCCATCAAGAACAGAGCATCATTAAATGAAAAGCTTACTCTAACAACGTGTCCTAACCTAGTGTCCTAATCTAACCTAACCACGTGTCCTAACCTAACCCAACCTAACCTAAACCTACTCTGTCCATGTGTCCTAACCTAACTCAACCTAACCTAACCACGTGTCCTAACCTAACCCAACCCAACCTAACTTTACTCTGTCCACGCCTCACCAGCTGTCATTATCGGTCCAACTTCCACGACCTCATCACCGACAGTACTCCAGCTCCTGGACTTCATATATCCTTTCCTTTCCACCAAAGTAGCAGCTGCGAAGCAACTCACCAATACACATTCCTGATTTAGCTCCTAAAACCTGAAATATACAAGTTTCCCCTTGTACATATTCTCCCTCGACTCTCGATATTTCTCTGTCGTAAATATTGAGGTGAACCTCCCAAAACCATTAACATTTAAAATGTCATTTCGAGGTAAATGTTAGTTTTATATGTTATATATATATCGTGCCGAATAGGTAAAACTGGTCAGTTAGAAAGAACTCATTTAAAATTAAGTCCTTTCTAAAATTTTCTCAAACGTTTAAAGATGCATTTTTTCATTTATGTTAATGTAAAAATTAATAATTTTGTCCCAAAAGAACCTTAAAAAACTTACATGACCTTATCATAACAAACGCAATTTAATTTAGCCTAATCCAACTAAATATATTTTAGACAAGTTTACAATAATTTAATAATAAACACAATGAAATATATTTTTCCGTTAGGTTCAGAATGATTTTACGAAATTGTAGCATACACAAATTTTCACCTGCCTTATTCAGCAAGAAGAGCGTTGCACAGCAGGATTCGAATCAGCAAACTCGACATCACACACACAACCAGTCTCCAGCGTCTGGATGTGTGGATAAAGCACTGTGTACTCTGATGCCGAGTTTGCAGGTTCGAATCCTCCTGTGGACAGAGATAATTTTTGTAAATAATTTCGCCTGTTTGCGATTTATGTATTAATACTTATCAAATTTATATTTATATCCAAAAAAACCTGCCTAATTTACTTACAAAATCGCTATTCTGCGTAATATTTTAATTAAAACTGTAAATATTCATTGATAAGGCACAGTAACTCGTAATTATATATGATGGGGTGAGGTGATGGGTTGATTTGATGGGGTGATGTGATAGGATGAGGTGATGGGGTGAGGTAATGGGATGAGGTTATGGAGTGAGGTGAGAAAGATGGGATAAGGGAGGTGGAGAGATAAGATAAGATAAGATAAGATTTCGTTCGGATTTTTAACCCCGGAGGGTTAGCCACCCAGGATAACCCAAGAAAGTCAGTGCGTCATCGAGGACTGTCTAACTTATTTCCATTGGGGTCCTTAATCTTGTCCCCCAGGATGCGACCCACACCAGTCGACTAACACCCAGGTACCTATTTGCTGCTAGGTGAACAGGACAACAGGTGTAAGGAAACGTGTCGAAATGTTTCCACCCGCCGGGAATCGAACCCGGGCCCTCCGTGTGTGAAGCGGGAGCTTTAGCCACCAGGCCACCGGGCCACCGAGTGGGAGGAGATGAGGTAAGGGAGGAGTGGGGGTGATGGGAAGGTGGAATGAGGGAGGAGATGGAGTGATGGAGTGAAGATGGAGGGGTGAGGGAGGAGATGGAGTGAAGATGGAGGGGTGAGGGAGGAGATGGAGTGAAGATGGAGGGGTGAGGGAGGAACGACCCGACCCTTCTCGGGTCGTTACCTTAGTGAGGTACAACCACTGCTGCCATCATGATGGACGGCTGGTGGGGAGGGGAAGAAGAGGGAGGGGGAGAAGAGGGAGGGGGAGAAGAGGGAGGGGAAGGAAGATGAGTAAGAGGGGAAGATGAGAAAGAGTTCGGAGAGAGAAAGGACGTTGAGTAAAGGGTGAATGAGGAAGATGAGGAAGACGGTCAGAAAAGGAGGTTAAGTGAGAGAAGACAACAAATGAGAAAGTGAGAGAAATAAGTGGGAGAGATGAGAAAGGAAGTGATAAGAAACATGGCTATGAAATTAACCAGTGTACGATAAAATTATCATCTCTAATGAAGTGAAAAACCCGTAAGGGTTTTCCAGCACCTGTCTTTTAAGTGTCTCTAAAGTGGCTTTAAACAACTTCAAGTATCTTCATTATTACCTCCCTTTATTTCTATTCCTTTACCTACCTGGTTTATTCCCCAGTATTTTGCTCTTGTCACATTCTGGTTCATCTTTCGCTTAAGTTTGTGCTTCTTGGTTCTCTCTCTCCCTCTCTCTCTCTCTCTCTCTCTCTCTCTCTCTCTCTCTCTCTCTCTCTCTCTATTATCCAGCTGCCACAAGCAGCTACCATCTCCTTTTTATCCCAAGTCTATCGCTTTCTCATTTCTTTCATCTTATTGGGAAAACAAAAGTATTACCATTTGTATCATT